>NC_087359.1:82376705-82678094 GCF_030014295.1 Loxodonta africana
GTACTGTTGAGTCAATTTCGACTCATAGTGACCCCATGTGACCAAGTAGAACTGCCCCACAGGGTTTTCTTGGCTGCAATCTTTATGGAAGCAGATCGCTAGGTCTTTCTCCCGTGGAACCTCTGGGTGGGCTCAAACTGACAACCTTTCTTTAGCAGCTGAGTACTTAATCATTTGTTCATTTCTTCCATCACAGATATCATGACATCATAATTACATTCCTATAGTAGTTTTGCGCAGTACTCATGAGCAGGAACATAGGAATAGAAATGGACAGGCCAAGCAGGTAGAATATAAAGGAGGTGGATATCTGGAGTATCAGCTTCAGCAGGAAATAATTTAAGAGACATAGAATTTACTCCTACCTGTATATCATTAGGGTTCATATATAAGAATGTCCATAGCAGCATTTTTTAAAATGGCAAAAAGTTGGTGTTATGGACTGAATTATGTCCCCTCAAATATGTTAGAATCCTAACCCCTCTCTACCTGTGGATATAATCCTGTTTGGGAATTGGGTTTTCCTTGTTATGTTAATGCGGTCCTATCAGTGTAGGGTGTGTCCTAAACCTAATCTCTGAGCAATAAAAAGAGGTTAGCAGATTAAAGGCAGGAGCAAGCACAAACAGGGGAAGATAGATGCCATGTGAAGAGGAACCCAGGAAAGCCAGGGAGACAAGAATCTTCCCCCAGAGCTGACGGAGAGAGCGCCTTTTACTGTGTGTAGCTGGTGCCCTGAATTCAGACTTCTAGCCTTCTAAACTGTAAGCAAGTAAATTTCTGTTTTTTAAAGTCATCTACTTGTGTGTGTGTGTGTGTGTGTGTGTGTGTTTACAATAACACTAGGAAACTATGACACTTGGAAACAGCCAAATGTACAGGAAAATGGATAACTGTGGTACATTCATATATAGAATACTATATAGCAGTAAAAGCTAATGAATTACAAATGTACACAATGACTTGAATGAATATCAGGAACACAATTTTCAAGTTAAAAAAGAAAACACATGTTCCCAGGAATACAAAACTTAAAAACATATAATTTAAACAACATAGTACTTATATTGTTTGTGGACACAAACATACATGGTAAAACTATAAAGAAAAGGAAGGGAAAACATAAAATTCAGAATGGTGGCTACCTGGGGGAAGGGGATGATGTGACTGGAAAGGGGCTGATAGAAAACTTCAAAGGTAGTAATACTTTTCGTTTTCTTAGATTGAAGGTGGGTACCCAGATGGGTCTCCATTGTACTGTTTTTCTTTATATATATTTTATTATTATTTTGTATATATTCAATAT
Organism: Loxodonta africana; assembly: GCF_030014295.1. Classification (NCBI taxonomy): domain Eukaryota; kingdom Metazoa; phylum Chordata; class Mammalia; order Proboscidea; family Elephantidae; genus Loxodonta; species Loxodonta africana. The sequence goes on from NC_087359.1 coordinate 82,378,012, forward strand.
TTAATAAAAATATCTAAAAATTATTTTTAAAAGAGTAACAGGATAATTCTAGACCTCAGCAGTATGAATTAAGGTAGAGAGATTTTAAGACTACCATTTCACACTTGAATTTAAATTTTTGTTGTATAATTTGATGACTGTTTTTCCTTGCATCTGGCAGATTTGTTAACACAAGTCCATATGGTCAGGGTCGCTATTAACTACAAAGTAAAGAAAAAAAAAAAATTTTAAAGGTGGCTTTTTTTTTTTTGGCTGTGTTTACTATACCTGGTCTTACTTTATCCTTTAGAGTAGAATTTCTATGCCTGACGAATTAGGGAGGACTGAAATGAAGGCTTAGAAAAGAGTTTCTGAATAAAGGATGACATTCTTCAATAAACATTCTTCTTTGAAAAATAAAGGTAACTAGATAGGCACACCAAAATAATAATAATAATTAGGATAAGGCCTTTCAAACTAAGTAATTTCTATTCTGTCATCGGTTTATCTCAATGACATGACCACAATATCAAAAGAAATTAATAACTTTTTTTTAGCACGAAAAGTGTAAAATATAGTATATTGATATACATATAGTCTTTTTGTATGCATTTCTAGTATATAGAAAAGAGTCATTTCAGAATATCACCAATTCTGATCCCTAAAACTTGTTTTGATTACTTAAATCTCTCGTATAAAGTAGGACGGATATGTAGTATCTGGGGGCTTTAAGTTAACCACTGAAAGATCTGACTTGATCTATTTGGATTCAAATATAGGCTACACCCAAAGATATAAAAAAAGATGAACTTATTCAGACTTTTATAAAACTCATAATGGTAGTTATAAAGTTTATTAAGAAGTCATTACTCCTAAAGTTGCCAATTTTGTATATTCATCCACTTACCCATCTCTATTTACTGAGTGAAATGCTATGTGTGTAACGCAATGCAAGTGACTGAGAAAGATACCCAGATGTAAGAAGCAGAATTTCCTTCCACTAAATTAGAGCCTAAACATAAACAAAGACATGCACAAGAATTAAACACCAAAATGAGTGAAAGACACCAAAGTCAGAGCAGGGGGTTATCAGTGCTACCAGGGGCTAGCTGAAACTACATGGAAGGTAGTTAGAAATGCTCATATTATATTGAGAAGGCTGGGTAAAACAAGCTTAGATGGAGTGAAGGGCTGGCTGGGCATTCTGGCAGGTGAGTTGGGGTGGGGTTAACTTGATGAGTATCCAGAAGGCCCGGTGTGCAAATCAGTCCAGGAAGACCCATTTCTGACGCCAAACTATGTAGTGGATGACAAATTCCACTTCACCCACCAACTGCATCCTGTGGAAATCTCAGCTTCCCTTCTCTGTTTATTTCAGATCCCAAAGGTCCACAGAATCTTTCTTTCTAGCCCTAGCCACCCAGGCTAGATCAGTGGGTACCAGCTGCAAGATCAGGACTCCATGACTCCTTCACTTCAGACCAGCCAGCCCCCTCTATTCTTGTGGGTCCTATAATTTGTTAGAGCAACTCACAGAGCTCACAGGAAACACCATGCCTGTGATAATACCTTTAATATATATATAAAAAAAAAAAAAGGATACAAACGAAGAGATGCATAGGGTGAGGTCTGGGAGGGGTCCCAGTGTAATCCTTCCATGTCCCTATTTCATGCATGGTCACTGTCACGGATTGAATTGCATCCCCCCAAAACATTTGTCAACTTGGCTAGGTCATGATTCCCAGTATTGTATAATTGTCTACCATTTTGTCATCTGATGTGATTTCCTGAGTGTTGTAAATCCTATTACTATGATGTAATGAGATGGATTAGTGGCAGTTATATTGACAAGATCTACAAGATTAGATAGTGTCTTAAGCCAATCTCTTTTGAGATATAAAAGGGAGAAGCGAGTAGAGAGATATGGCGCCTTCATACCACCTAGAAAGCAGTGCCAGGAGCAGAGTGTGTCCTTTGAACCCAGGATCCTACACAGAGAAGCTCCTAGACCAGGGGAAGACTGATGACAAGGTCCTTCCTCCAGAGCCAACAGAGAGAGAGCCTTCCTCTGGAGCTGACACCTGAGTTTGGCTTTCTAATCTACTAGACTGTGGGAAAATAAATTTCTCTTTGTTAAAGCCATCCACCTGTGGTGGCTGGCTGTTATAGAAGCACTAGATGACTAAGACAGAATGTGGTACTGAGAGTGGGGTCCTGCTCTAACAGATGCCTAAAATGTGGAAGCAGTTTTGAAACTGTGAATAGATAGAGGACCGACAGCAGCAGAGGACTGGCAGCAGCAGAGAAGTGAGAGCAGCAAAAGACCGGCAGCAGCAGAACAAGGAGACCAGCATGAGATAGCGCTGGAGCCAACCTGTGGGGTGAGAGAGCTGAGTGCCTGTGTGGAGGAGGGTTCTTGGTGGAGTGCGGTGCACTTATTGGTGGAGCTAGGCTTGCCAACCCATGGAGCAAGAAAACTGAGTGCCTTCTGGCTGAAGTGTACTGGCGGAGTGGGGTGCCTCCAGGCACTTACTGGTGGAGCTAGAGAGCTTTGGAACACTTGCCCCAGTAGCGCAGATGTGGGTGTGAGGCCCAAGGTGCCAAGAGGTCAAGGAAATAGGAAGCAGAGCTGCCTCAGTCTCAAAAGGTATGGCCATGACCTCTGAGGTGTCAAAGAGTGGAGCCATGGCCTCTGGTGTTTCTAAGGTTGGTGTCACCACTGAGATGGACTAGAAGAATGGTGCACCTAAAGCTGAGGGAGCTGAGTTGCTACCCTAGTGGGCCTGGAAGGCAAAGCTGAAGCCCAGGGTCGAGGTGCCTTCACTCAGAATCTGGACAGTGTGGCCAATACCTAGTGTCTGAAGGGCAGGGTTACTTACTGTGTGAATGGTCTCAGAGAACGAAAGATTATTTTCAAACCTTTGAGGGCTAATGTAATGTGTTCTGCTGACTTGCTTGGTGACTGTTACGCATTCTTTCCCTTCAGTTTATCCCATTTGTAATGGAAATGTCTAGCTTGTGCCTGTTCTCCCATTGTACCTTCGGAAGCAGATAACTTGTATTCTAGATTTCACAGATGAAGAGGAATTTTGGATTTTGGACTTGAAGCTGATTTAAGACTTTTGCTGTGAGACAATGGGGTGAATATGTTTTTACATGTGGTTAGGACACAATTTGGGGGCAAAAGCGTGAAATGTCATGGATTGAATTGTGTCCCCCCAAAACATCTGTCAGCTTGGCTAGGTCATGATTCCCAGTATTGTACAATTGTCTACCATTTTGTCATCTGATGTGATTTCCTTACGTGTTGTAAATCCTATCACTATGATGTAATGAGATTGATTAGTGGCAGTTATATTGATGAGATCTACAAGATTAGACAGTGTTTTAAGTCAATCTCTTTTGAGATATAATAGAGAGAGGCGAGTAGAGAGACATGGTGACATCATACCACCTAGAAAGCAGTGCTAGGAGTAGGGTGCATCCTTTGAACCCAGGGTTCCTGCACAGAGAAGCTCCTAGTCCAGGGGAAGACTGATGACAAGGACCTTCCTCCAGAGCCTGTCTTCAATGAATCTAATAGGAAGACACTAGACAGTAAAGCTCCATCTGAGCCTCAGGGTTCAGGGCTCTTATTGGCCTCACCATGTGGCCATGATAGATTGTACTGTGCCTCCTGAGGCTTAGTCAGCATTGGGCCCCCAAGTGGCCCCTAGCTTCCACTCATTAGCCTCAGGTGTTGGTTCAGCTTGAAAGAACTAAGAACAGTGACCAAATTGCCTTCTGCAAGGTGATCCCACATTTCACAGGAAAAGGAATCTGGATCTAAGTGTGAATAACAGACAGTCATGTGAGGGTTCTGAGCGGGTAAACTCAGCATTTTAGAAGACTAGCCCAGCACAGAGAAACAGAGAGAGAGGAAGCATTTGGAAGAGGTTTGCAGGGGTCTGGGTGATGAGGAGCACTGAAAAGGGATGAGGTGGCAGAGGTGAGATCCGACAGGCTCCTGGTGACCAGCCCTGCCAGAGTCTCTGCCCTCTCCATCTCCATCCTTCTCATTACTGCCAAGGTCTTCTTTCAACACTGACTTTAAAATGCCTCTCTAAATCCTTCTCATATGCCACAATTTTCTGACTAATCCTCCTTAAAAGCACAGATCCAATCTTGATAGATCACCACTGAAAAACAAAAACAAAAATCTCACAAACTTAGTGGTTCCCCACTGCTTTACCAAGATAAGTATAAGCCTCTTACCTTGGCATTGAAGACCATTCAAAATATGGTTCCAACCTGCCTTTCCAGCTGTGATATCCCAGTCATAATGTATATATGCCAGGCCCCTGTCCTCAGGAAATCCACAATTCCCTGAACGTTCCCCCTCAACCCCCGCAGAAATGCTACTTCCCCCCATTAGCCTTCTTGATCCAACAAAGGACCCTCCAAGTACTTTGCCTATACTTCTTGTTTACGGCCCTTTACTCCTCTTTTACTCCACTTTGCATAATTCTACTGTCTAGTGTCTTCTTATTAGATTCATTGAAGACAGGAACTGTATTGTAATCATATTCATTCAGGCATTATTTGCAGGAATAGATTGAACGTAGGGGATAAAACAGAGGGAAGAACCAAAAATTGTCAGCCCAATGTTTTTCTGATTTCCCACTGTTTAAAAAGTGATACCTGAGTCTGCTTTGTGATTTCAGCCCCTTGGAGGAAGAGCTCAGCAGTCTTGCATTCCCGAAGACCAGCGAAGAGGGTCTGCTCAGCGATTCAAGTGAGGGGCTCTTCCGGAGGTAAGAGTCTGGTTTCAGGTTCTCAGTCCTTCCTTTTAGAAGATCTGTGTGAACAACAACATAATCAAGCACCCATTCCTGGAGAAGAAAAATTTTACTGGTCATCACATTTTATTCTCAAGTATAAGCTAATAATATATTAGACTTCAAAAATGCTGTTCTACAGTTTATGGATAAAAAAAAATGCAAATAGGGGCATAGACTTTTCCAGACAGGATTCTCCAGGCAGGACTGACTCCATAATTGATAGGGCCTAGTGTACAATGAAGAAACCCTGATGGCATAGTGGTTAAGGGCTACAGCTGCTAACCAAAACATCGGCAGTCTGAGTCCACCAGGCCCTCCTTGGAAATCCTAGGGGCAGTTCTACTCTGTCCTATAAGGTCCCTATGAGTCGGAGTTGATTCAATGGCAATGGGCTTGATTTTTTGGTTTTAGTGTACAATGAAAGGCACTCTGGGGGAGCAGTGATTAAGCACTTGGCTGCTAAATGAAAGGTCGATGGTTCAAATCCACTAGCCGTTCCACAGGTGAAAGATGTGGCAGTCTGCATATGAAGATTTGCAGCCTTGGAAACCCTATGGGCAGTTCCACCCTATCCTACAGGCAATGGGTTTTGGTCAGTGTCCAATGAGGAGGCAGTGGTGATTCAGTGGTAAAATTCTCACCTTCCACTCTGGAGACCTTGGGTTTGATTCCCGGCCATCGTACATCATGTGGTCATCACTTACCTGTCAGTGGAGGCTTACATGTTGCTAAGATGCTGAACAGGTTTCAGCAGACCTTCCAGACAAAGACACCCTAAGAGGAAAGGCTGTGGATCTACCTTCTGAAAAATCAGCCAATGAAAATCCTATGGTTTGATGCACAACTGATTATAGGGGTGGTACAGGACCGGGCAGCATTTCATTCCGTTGTGCATGGGGTCATCATGAGTTACAGGTCAATTTGGAGGCAGCCAGCGATAACAACAGTGCCCAATGAAACCCTTGTTCAAAAATTATTAAGAATTTCAAGAATTTCCAACTGTGATATCCCAATCATAATATGCCAGGTCCCTGGCCTCATAAAGCCCACAGTCTGGTCTAGTCTGGACCAGCCATAATTCCCTGAACATTGTGCGATTGCTTGCCCCCCCCGCCCCACTTCCCACAGAAATGCTACTTCCTCCCACTATCAGAGCATTAAATCAAGTGTGGGGCCTTCTAAGCACAGGGGCTTGTACAACTGCGAAGGTATTACGATTGTGAAGCTGGCCCTGTGCCCAGGTAAAGTACATTGTTTTTATCAATGGGCATCTGAGAGACAGCTAGCGGGAAGACGTCTAATGTACTTATCGTGTTGCAGGAGGTAGCTGATCATTCGTAGCTGTGATCATTCTTGTCTGGGAACCAAAAATGATATCTATTTTTTTTCTTTTGTTTTAGTAACATATTTCACTCAATATAACTAGATATTATTTCAATAGGGAATCAATATAAAAAATAATTGAGATAAAAAAATGTATTGTGGTGAAATACACATAACAAAAATGTTTGCCATTAAACCTTTTTTAAAAAATATTTTATATTTGAGGAAAATGGAAAAGTACTTTCATCTTATTGAATAAAAAGCATTACTGAATGTAAATGATTAAACATTTTACAGAAATTACCTTTTTAAAAGTAACTTATTCTATTTTTGTTGCTGTTGTTGAGAATATACACAGCAGAACATATACCGATTCAACAATTTCTACATAAACAATTCAGTGACATTGATTACATTCTTCAAGTTGTGCAACCATTCTCACCCTGCTTTTTCCGAGTTGTCCGTCCCCTATTAATATAAACTCACTCACTGGACCTTAAGTTTCCTATTTGATCTTTCCAGTTGCTGTTGTCAGTTTGATCCCATATAGATAGATCTTAAAAGAGTACAATGCTCAAGGCAGACATTCTTTATTAATTACTCCAAACTATTGTTTTTTTTTTAATGTTTAGTTTTAAGAAGACTTCAGGAAACTTATTTGCTTTAAGGTTTAAAGATTATCACATGGCCAGAGTTTCAGGGGTTTACTCAGCCTCTATGGTTCCAGAAAGTCTGAAGTCCATGAGCGTTTGAAATTCTGTTCTGTATTTTCCCCTTTTCATTAGGATTCTTACATAGAATCTTTATTAAAATGTTCTGTAATAGGAGTCAGGCACCATCCAGTTCTTCCGGTCTCATGGCAAAGAGGAGGTTGTTCATGGGTAATAAGCCACACATTCTATTTCCTCCTCCTTTCCTGACTCTCCTGTTTCCTCTATTGATCCAGGTGAATAGAGACCAATTGCTGTGCCCTGGATGGCCACTTGTAAGCTTTTAAGACCCCAGCAATAAGCAATGAACTAAGAGGTAGAACAGAAGCACTGAATATGTTATGCCAATTAACTGGGATGTCCCATGAAACCATGACCCTAAACCTCCAAAGCAAGGAACCAAATTCCATGAGGTATTTGGATGTACAATGTATTGACAGCAATGCATTGGCTATGCAACCCTACCCTTAATCAATGCATTCTTTTCTGCCACTGTAAACTGAAACTCAATACTCCATAAGCAACAAGCCCCCCGTTTTGCCCTCCCACCCCTGGTAACCACTAATAAACTTTGGTCTCTACACATTTGCCTCCTCTTGCCTGTTTTATATAAGGGAGGTCATAAAATATCTGCCCTTTTGTGATTGACTTATTTCACTCAGCATCATGTCTTCAAGCTCCATCGATATTGTAACATGTATCAAGACTTCATCTCTCTAATTGGCTGAGTAGCAATCCATTGTATGTATGTATGTATACCTGTTGACGGGCATTTGGGTTGTTTCCACCTTATGGCTATTGTGAATAGTGCTGCAATGAACATTGGTGTACAAGTCTCTGTCTGAGTTTGCCTTCAAGTCTATTGGGTATACACCTAGGAGTGGAACTGCTGGGACATATGGCAGTCCTATTTTTTTTTTTTTCCTTTTAATTTAATGGTGTGGAATTTATAGTTTTTTTTTTCTTTTGTATTGAGGTGAAAGTTTAGAGCACAAATTAGTTTCTCTTTCAAAAATTTATACACAAATTGTTCTGTGGCATTGGTTCCAATTCCTGCAATGTGTCAGCTCTCTCCCCTTTTCTCTTTACACCTGGGTTCCCTGTATCCATTTGTCCAGGTTCCCTGTCCCATCCTGCCTTCTTGTCATTGCTTTTAGGCAGGTGTTGCCCATTAGGTCTCGTATACTTGATTAAACTAATAAACATGTTCCTCACATGTGTTGTCATTTGTTTTACAGGCCTCTCTAATCTTTGGTTGAAAGGTTGACTTCAGGAGTGGCTTCAGTTCTGAGTTAGCAGGGTATCAAGGGGCCATAGTCTCGGGGGTTCCTCTAGTTTTTGTCAGGACGGTAAGTCTGTTCTATTTTTGTGATTTTGAATTTTGTTCTACATTTTTCTCCCAATCTGTTCAGAACTGTCTATTATGATCCCTGTCAGAGTGGTTGGTGGCGGTAGCAGGCACCATCTAGTCCTTCTGTTCTCAGGCTGGTGAAGCCTGTGGTTCTTGTACTTCATTCCAAAAAAAACCAAACCCACTGCTGTCGAGTCGATTCTGACTCATAGTGACCCTATAGGAAAGAGTAGAACTGCCCCATAGAGTTTCCAAGGAGCACCTGGCGGATTTGAACTGCTCACCTCTTGGTTAGCAGCTGTAGCACTTAACCACTACGTCACCAGGGTTTCCATGCAGTTCATTAGTCCTTTGGAATGCTATTTTCCTTGTGTCTTTGATTTTCTTCATTCTCCTTTGCACCTAACGTGATGGGACCAATAGATGTATTTTAGATGACTACTTGTAAGCTTTTAAGACCCCAGATGCTACTCACCAAAGTAGGATGTAAAGCCTTTCCTTTATGGACTATGTTATGTCAGTTGATCTAGATGTTCCCTGAGACTATGGTCCCCAGCCCTCAGCTCCAGTAATTCTGATTCTCAAAGTGTTTGGACATGTCAGGAAGCTTCTATAACTCTGCCTTGGTCAAGCTGTGCTGACTTCCCATATACTGTGTGTTGTCTTTCCTTTTACCAAAGTTAACGTTTATCTATTATCCAGTTAGTGATTTTCCCTCTCTATCCCTCTTCTCCCCGTAACCATCAGAGATTGTTTTCTTCTGTGTGTAAACATTTTCTTGAATTTTTATAATAGTGATTTCATACAGTATTTGTCCTTTTGTGGTTGACTTATTTCACTCAGCTTGATGTCCTCCAGATTCATCCATGTTGTGAGATGTTTTGCTGACTCCTCATTGTTCTTTATTGTTGCATAGTATTTCATTGTGTGTGTGTGCCACGGTTTCTTCATTCATCTATTGATGGGCACTTCGGTTGTTTCCATCTTTATGCTATTGTGAGTAATGCTGCAAGAAACATGGCTGTGCATGTGTCTATTTGTATGATGGCTCTTATTTTTCAGGATGTATTCCTAGGAGTAGGATTGTTGGATAGTAAGGTATTTCTCTTTTTAGTTTCTAAAGGAGGCACCATGTCATTTTCTATAGTGGTTGTACCATTTTACATTTCCACCAGCACTGCAGAGGAGTTCCAATCTCTCTGCAATCTCCCCAACATTTGCCTTTCTTTTTTTTTGATTTGTGCTGGTAATGTTGGGGTGAGATGGTATCTCATTGCAGCTTAAATTTGCATTTCTCTAAGGGCTAATGATCATGAACATTTCCTCACGTGTCTCTTAGCTGCCTGAATGTCTTCTTTGGTGAAGCGTCTGTTCATATCCTTTGCCCATTCTTTAACTGGATTATTTGTCTTTTTGTTATTGAGGTGTTGAAGTGTTCTATATAGATTTTACGGATTAGGCCCTTGTCAGATATGTTGTAACCAAAATTTTTTTCCCAGCCTGTAGGTTCTCTTCAGTATGGATTGCACCTCAACATAAAGGAAACAAAAATCCTCACAACTGGACCAATGAGCAACATCATGATAAATGGGAGAAAAGATTGAAGTTGTCAAGGATTTCATTTTACTTGGATCCACAATCAACAGCCATGGAAGCAGCAGTCAAGAAATCAAAAGACGCATTGTATTGGGTAAATCTGCTGCAAAGGACCTCTTCAAAGTGTTGAAGAGCAAAGATGTCACCTTGAAGGCTAAGGTGTGCCTGACCCAAGCCATGGTATTTTCAATTGCATCATATGCATGTGAAAGCTGGACAATGAATAAGGAAGACCGAAGAAGAATTGACGCCTTTGAATTGTGGTGTTGGCGAACAATATTGAATATCCCATGGACTGCCAAAAAACCAAACAGATCTGTCTTGGAAGAAGTACAGCCAGAATGCTCCTTAGAGGCAAGGATGGCAAAGCTGCATCATACATACTTTGGACATGTTGTCAGGAGTGATCAGCCCCTGGAGAAGGACATCATGCTTGGCAGAGTACAAGGTCAGCGGAAAAGAGGAAGACCCTCAACAAGGTGGATTGACACAGTGGCTGCAACAATGAGCTCAAGCATAACGACGACTGTAAGGATGGCTCAGGACTGGGTAGTGTTTTGTTCTGCTGCGCACAGGGTCGCTATGAGTCGGAACTGACTCGATGGCAACTAACAACAACAACAACAAGGTTCTCTTTTTACTCTTATGGTGACGTCTTCTGATGCACATAAGTGTTTAATTTTTAGGAGCTCCTAGTTATCTAGTTTATCTTCTGGTGTTTGTGCTTTGTTAGTTATGGTTTGTATTGAATTTACACCATGTATTTTTTTTTATTAGGGCCCCTAGTGTTATCCCTGGAAACCCTGGTGGCGTAGTGGTAAAGTGCTACGGCTGCTAACCAAAGGGTCGGCAGTTCGAATCCTCCAGGTCCTCCTTGGAAACTTTATGGGGCAGTTCTATTCTGTTCTACAGGGTCGCTATGAGTTGGAATTGACTTGAGGGCACTGGGTTTGGTTTGTTTTTTGGTTAGTGTTATCCCTATTTTTTCTTCCATGATTTTTATTGTTTTAGGTTTTATACTTAGGTCTTGGATTCATTTTGAATTAGTTTTTGTGTATAGTGTGGGGCGTGGGTCCTGTTTCATTTTTTTACATATGGACATTGAGTTTTGCCAGCATCATTTGTTAAAAATATGTCTTTTCCCCATTTAATGGACTTTGGTCCTTTGTTGAAGATCAGCTGATCGTATGTGGATGGATTTATGTCTGCATTCTTGATTCTGTTCCATTGGTCTACGTGTCTGTTGTAACAGTACCGGGCTATTTTGACTATTGTGGCTGTATAATAGTTACGAGATCAGGTAGTGTGTGGGCTCCTACTTTTTTTCTTCTTCTTCAATAATGCTTTGCTTATCCAGGGCCTCTTTCCTTTCCATATAAAGTTGGTGATTCGTTTTTCCATCTTGTTAAAGAATGCTGTTGGTATTTGGATCAGGATTACATTATATCTGTAGCTCACTTTGGGTAGAATTGACATTTTCACAATGTTGAGTCTTCCTATCCATGAGCATTGTATGTATTTCCATTTATGTAGGTCTGTTTTGGTTTTCTGCAATAGTGTTTTGTAGTTTCTTTGTATAGGTCATTTACATCGCTGGTTAGATTTATTCCTTAGTAGTTTATCTTTTTTAGGGGCTATTGTAAATGGTACTGTTTTCCTGATTTCCTTTTCGAAGTTCTCATTGTTGGTGTATAGAAATCTAATTGATTTTTGTATGTTGATCTTGTATTCTGCTACTCAGCTGAAATTTTCTATTAGTTCCAGTAGTTGTGCAACCTTTGGGGTTCTCTGTGTATAGTATCATATTATCTGTCAATAGGAATAGTTTTACTTCTTCTTTTCTAAATTGCATACATTTTATTTCTTTTTCTTGCCTTATTGCTCTAGCTAGGACTTCCAGCACAATGTTAAATAGGAGTGATGATAAAAGACATCCTTGTCTTGTTCCTGTTCGTAGGGAGAATGCTTTCAGCCTCTCTCTGTTGAGAATGATGTTGAAGAACCAACTTTTGGTCTTGTTTATTCTTCTATTGTTTTTCTGTTTTCTATTTCATTTATTTCCACTCTAGTTTTTATTTTTTTCTTTCTTCTGGTGCCTGTGGGCTACTTTTGCTCTTCTCTTTCTATTTGTTCGAGTTGTAGGGATAACATTGTGATTTTGGCCCATTCATCTTTTTTTGATGTGAGTGCTTATTCCTATAAATTGACCTCTGAGCACTTTCTTTGCCGTGTCTCAAAGGGTTTGGTATGATGTGTTTTCATTCTCATTTGATTTCAGGAATTTTTTAATTCCCTTTTTTATTTCTTTGGAGCCCTAGTGGTGCAGTGGTTAAGTGCTTGGCTACTAACTGAATGGTCTGTGGTTCAAACTCACCAGGCACTCAGTGGGAGAAAGATGTGGCAGTCTGCTTCTGTAAAGATTTACAGCCTTGGAAATGCTATGAGGCAGTTCTATTCTGTCCTACAGGGTTGCTATGAGTTGGAATCAACTCAGTGGAAGTGGGTTTTTCATTTCTTCTACTACCTAGTTATTTTTAAGCAAGGTGCTATGCAATGTATTTGAATTTTTTTACTTGCTTTTCCTGTTACTGATTTCTACTTTTACGGAGTTGTGATAAGAAAGAATGCTTTGTATTATTTTGATATTTTGGATTTTACTGAGGGTTGCTTTGGGGCCTAACATGTGGTTTATTCTGGAGAACGTTCCATGTGTGTTGGAAAGGAATGTATACTTGGCTGCTGTTAAGTGGAGTCTATGAGGACAAGTTGATTGTGGCCTTTAGATCTTCTGTATCTTAGTTTTTTTCCAGATGTTCTGTCCTTTACAGAAAATGGTGTGTTGAAGACTCCTACTGCTATTGTGGAACTGATTGTCTCTCTTTGCAATGCTGTTCGAGTTTGTTTTATGTATTTTGGAGCCCTGTTGTTGGGTACGTAGATATTTATTAAAGTTATGTCTTCTTAGTGGATTGTCACTTTAATCATTATATAATGTCTTTCCTTGTCTTTTATGGTTGATTTTGACTTAAAGTCTATTTTATCTGAGATTATATTGCCACTCCTGCCCTTTTTTGGTTACTGTTTGCTTGATATATTTTTTTCCATTCTTTGATTTTTAATGTATTTATGTCTCTGTGTCTATGGTGTGTCACTTATAGACAGCATATTTATGGGTCATTTTTTTTTTAATCCATTTGCCACTCTCTGTCTCTTTATGGGTGCATGTAAGCCATTTGCATGCACTGCGATTACCAATAGGTATGAGTTTATTGCTGTCATGTTGTTGTCCTTTTTTGTTTTGTGGCTGTGATGTTTTCTTTGTTCTTACTTTCCTGTGCTTTGTTCCTTTCATTTGTGGACTTTTGTTTTGTTATTACAGATTTTGTGTTTACTGAATCTTTATGATTTTCTTCTTTATTCTGACGAGTAGGTTTATTAACTTTTTTTTGTGGTTACCTTGAAATCTATCCTTATTTTCCTAAGTTTGAAAAAAAAAAAATGTTTGAAGCAGTCTTTTATTACTTGATATAGCTTTAACTTTCTCTCCATTTGAAAGTTCTATACTTACACTGTTTATTCTCCCTTTTATTGTTTTGATGTTGTCATAACTTACATATTCACATTTCTATTTCCCTGTTTTAAATCTCTTAGCTTTGTTTTACTGAGGGTTCTTTACCTAGGTTGGTATCTGGCTGATGCTGTTCTGTGTCCTATACTTTGGCTGTTGTCTGATCCTGTTGGTTCTCTAACTGAAGGGCTCCCTTTAATAATTCTTGTAAGTTTTTTTTTTTTTTAAATGAATTTCTTTAACTTCTGTTTATGTGGAAATGTCCAAATTTCGCCATCATTATTTGAGAGAGAGTTGTGCAGGATATATTATTCTTGGTTGGCAGTTTTTTTCTTTCAGGCTTTTATGTGTGTCATCCCATTGCCTTCTTGCCTGCGTAGTTTCTGCTAAGTAATCAGAGTTCAGTCTTATCTTTTCCCCCTTGTAAGTGACTTTTCATTTTTCTCGAGTTGGTTTTGGCAAGTGTGATTATGGTATCTCTTGGTTGGCCAGCTTTTCATCTTTCATGATATTTGGAAAGTTTTTTGCCAGCAAATCTTCAACAATCTTCTCTGTGATTTCTCTTTTCTCTGCCTGCTCTGGTACTCTGATCATGTGCAAATTTTTGCTCTTGGCTGTGTTCTGCATGGTTCTTAGGGTTTCTTCATTCTTTTCTTTGATTTTCCCTCAAAGTGGCATCCATGGGTTTGTCTTCAATCTTGCTGATTCTGTCTTCCACTGTTTCAAAATTGCTCCTAATGACTAAGTTGTCCATTTCTGAAATTGTTGTTTATCTTTTGCATTTCCAGGTGCTCTTTTTGTATGATTTCTAATTTTTTTTTGATGTTTTGTTTGTGTATTATTTTCCTCAACTCTTCTACTCCTTTGTGTTTTCCCTGATTTGGGCTATGTTTTCATTGGTTTTGTCTGTTTTTCTTGATTTCTTTCCTAATCTTTTGGAGGGCCCTAAGTATTAGTCTTTTGAATTCTACCTCAGGTAGTTTCACAGCCTTTTTTCTACCAGAACGTCATCTGATTCATTATTCTGGTCACTTGCTGGAGGCATGTTGTCCTGCTTTTTATATGTTTTGACACTGTCTGCTGTCTCTGAGACATTAAGGTATTATTCTCTTTATTTATTAATTGTGTGTTCCTTTGTTTTATCCTCCTTTTTTGTCTTATTTTGATATGTCAGGGTGGGTGGACCAGGCATGCTTTGCATTGCTGTACACTGGTTTGGCAAGGTGGCTGAGTACAGACTGGGCAGGTACCGTCTGCATCCTGATATTGGTTCAGCACTGTGCGAGTGTTCACAGCCCCTCACCAGACAGGCAGTGTTGCTGGGTGGGGAGTGATATGGGCTTGCTTCCCACTGTTCAGCAGCTGATCAAGTGGCAGGAGGGAGGGGTAATGTGGGCCCAGTGTGGCAGTGGGTCTGAATGCTGGGGGCGTTCTAACAACAGTAGCATGGCAAGGGCCATCAGGAAGGGGGGTGGTGTATGGGGTTAGTTAGAGGGGAGAGAAAGAAAAGGGAAGGAAGAGAAAAGAAAAAAGAAACAAATGAAAAAGGCAAAGATGAAAAAGAAAAAAATGGCAGCGTGGTGGGAGTCAGCCAGTGTGGGGAAGGCAGACATGGAGGACAGTGAGAAAGGAGTGGAGGTAATGTACGTGGCTAAGTGGGCAGAAGAAAAAAAGGAAAGAAAAAATAGATAAATAAATTGGCAGAATGGTGAGGCCATGGTGGACCTGCGGCAGAGGTGGGCCAGTGCACTGGTGGCTCTCTAGCTGTGGTAGCGTGGTGGAATCCAGCATGAAGGGGGATAGGTGGCATACAGGGCTAGGTGGGAGGGTGAAAGAAAAGGAAAAAAGAAAAAATTAAAAAGTGGCTGTGCAGTAAGGGCCTGCAAGTTGGGGTGGGGTGGACCAGAGGGCTGGTGGGAAGAGAAGGGAGGTGGTTTACAGGGGTAGGTGGGAAAGAACAAAAAGAAAAGAAAGGGAAAAAAATGGTGATGTGTTAGGAGTCAGTGTGTGGGGGTGGGGCAGATCCAGGACAATGGTGGGCTTGTGGCTCTCTAGCTGTAATGGGGCCGTGGGGTCTGATGGCTGGGAGGGAGGTGGTGTACAGGGCTAGGTGGGAGAGAGAAAGAAAAGGAAGAAAGAGAAAAGAAAAAAAACTGGCAGTGCAATGGGGGCTGGCAAGTTGGGACAGGGTGGGCCTGAGGTCCAGTTGGAAGGGAGGGGAGGTGATGTAAAGGGCTACGTGGGAGGGAGAAGAGAAAAAAAAATGCACACACACAAAATGGCGGTGCAGTGGCAGCTGGTGGGTGGGGGCAGGGTGAACATGGAATTGTAGTGAGCCGGTGTCTCTCTAGCTAAGGTAGCTCAGCATGGCCCATCAGGATGGGGTGGAAGTGGCCTACAGGGCTAGGTGGGAGGAAGAAAAAAAAGGAAGAATGAGAAAAAGAAAAAATACATAAAACTTAAAAAATGGTGTAGTGGGAGCTGGTTTGTGGGGGCAGGGCAAACCCAGGGCACTGGTGGTCAGTGGCTCTCTGACTGAGGCAGCATGGCATAGCCAGGTGGGAAAGTTAGAGGTGGCATGCAGGGCTTGGTGAGAGGGAGAAAGAAAAGGAAGAAAGGGGAAAAAATGCCTTCCTGTACTCCCTGTCTGGGGTTGTTGCTGGCTATGTTCCAAGATGGAAACACTGGGCAGTGTTAGTTGGCAGGCGACCTCCACTCCGTATCTCCCCTCGTTCTGTGTTCTGTCAGTTCCTTCTTCCATTCGGCGTTTGATCTAGTTCTTTACCCCTTCATTAGATGCTTAGGATTCCAGGACTGATGTCTGTATTTGTTTTACTTAGTTTTTTGGGTCTTTGCTGCAGACGGATGGCATGATGCATCTGTCTATGGCATCATGTTGGCTCTGCCCTCTGGCATGTCTAATATTCTCACCAACATTTGTTTTCTTTTCTTTTTTGTTGTTGTTTATTTGTTTTTAATCCTAGCCATCATAGTAGGAGTGAAATGGTATCTCATTATGGTTTTGATTTGCATCTCTCTGATGGCTAATGATGTTGAACATCTTTTCATGTGTTTGGTGGCCATTATGAATGTCCTCTTTGGTGAAATGTCGACTCAAGTCCTTTGTCCATTTTATGATGGTTTGTCTTTTTGTAGTTGTTAAAGTTTTACATATATTTTGGTTATTAGATTCTTATTGGATATAGGGTTTCTGAAGATATTCTCCCAGTCAGTAGCTTGTCTTTTCACTTTTTTGTAAAGTCTTTTGGTGAAGAAAATGTTTAATTTTTATGAGCTACTGTTTGTCTTTTGCTGTTTGTACTTATTATTATATTTGATAATCCATTGTTAAAAGGTAAGCGCAACAGCCTTGCCCCTGAGATTTTTGTGTGTGTGTGTGTGTGTGTTTTAGGTAAAAAATTACAGCACAACTTAGTTTCTCATTCAAAAATATACACAAATTGTTTTGTGACACTGGTTGCAATCCCCACAATGTGTCAGCACTCTCCCCCTCTCCTTTCACACCCTGGGTTCCCCGCATCCATCTGTCCAGGTTTCCTGTCCCTTCCTGCCGTCTCATCTTTGTTTTTGGGCATTACGTCTCCTATACTCGATTGAACTAGGAGGAACGTTCTTCACATGTATTATTGTTTGTTTTATAGGTCTGTCTAATTTTTTGTCTGAAAGGTGGGTTTTTGGAGATGTCCTTGCATTTTCTTCTAAGAATTTTATGGTTTTTCTTTTCATATTTAGGTCTTTAATCCATTTTGAATTTGTTTTTGTTTACGGTGTGAGACATAAGTCCTGTTTCATTTTTTCTGCGTGTGGAAATTCAATATTCCCAACACCATTTATTAAAGAGACTCTTCTTTCCCCCTCGAATGGACTTGGCACCTTTGTAAAAAATCAGCTGACTGTAGATGATGGGTTTATTTTTGGATTCTCAATTCTATTCGATTGGTCTGTCTATTGCTATACCAGTATCAGGCTGTTTTGATTACCGTAGCTCTAAAATACGTTTTGAGATAAAGAAGTATGAGTTCTTCTATTTTGTTCTTCTCTTTCAACATTTCTTCAGCTATCTGGGGCTGCTTTTCACTCCACATAAAATTGAGGATTGGTTTTTCCATTTCTGTAAAGTAGGCTGTTGGAATTTTTATTGGGCTTGTGTTTAATGTATAGATTCCTTTGGGTAGTACTGACATCTTAATGATATTAAGTCTTCTAATCCATGAACACAAAACATCTTATTTATTTAAGTCTTCTTTAGTCTCTTTCAGCAGTGCTTTATAATTCATTGTATAAGTGTTTCAGACCCCTTGTTAAATTTATTCCTGGGTATTTTATTCTCTTATATGATACTATAAATAGAATAATTAACCTAGTTTCCCTTTCAGAATTCTTACTGCTGGTGTATAGAAACCCAAGTGATTTTTGTTGGTTGACCTCGTATCCTGCAACTTTTCTAAATTCTTCTATTAGCTCTAGAAGACTTCCTGCAAACTCTGAGATTTTCTGTGTACAGGATCGCGTCATCTGCTACCAGTCATAATTTTACTTCTCCCGTTCTAATCCATATACCTTTTATTTCTTTTAATTACCTTAGTGCTCTGGTTAGGAGTTCTCACACAATATGGAATAGAAGTGGTGAGAGCAGCCACACTTGTCTTGTTCTCAATTTCAAGGGAAGAGTTCTCAATTTTTCTCCATTAAGTATGATATTGCCTGTTGACTTCTCACATATGCCCTGAATCATATGAGGAATTTCCCTTCTATTGAAATCTTCTTGAGGGTTTTCATCAAGAAAGTGTGCTGTACTTTAGCAAATGCTTTTTCTTTGATCTAATGATGTGGTGTTGAGGCATCCCTGTATTCCTGATATAAACCCCAGTTGGTCATGGTGTATGACTCTTTTAATATGTTGGTGGATTCTGTTTGCTAGGATTTTTGCATCTGTATTTATAAGAATATTGATTGGCCTGTAGTTTTCTTTTCTTGTGGTGTCTCTGTCTACTTTTAGTGTCAGGGTTATGTTTGCTCCATAGAATGAATTAGCGAGTGTCTCAGGCTGGGTTCTCCAGAGGAGGAAAACCAGTGAAAACCAGTGAAGTAGATATATATATAAATACGTATCTATGGAGAGATTTATGTCAAGGAAAAGGCTCATGCAGTTGTGGAGGCTAGCAAATTCCAAATTTGTGAAGCAGGGAGCATCAGGCTGGAGGCTTCTCCTGACTCATGTGGTTGCAGAGGCTGATGAACCCAAAATTCGCAGGTCAGGTGGAAGGCTGTTGGCCCACTGGGTTGTGGGAGCAGGTGAGTCTCAAGATCTGGGGGTTAGCTGGACGGCTGCTGGCTCATGAGGTTGTGGGAGCTGGGGAATCCCAAGATGTGTAGGTCAGGTGGCAGGCTGCTGCCTTACATCCCAAGAACTGGAGGTCAGAGGATGATGAATCCGATGCAGGATCCAGAGTGCCTGAGCTCTGCCAGACATCTGTGTATGTTGGATGTAGGCCACACCTACAAGGAAACTCGCTTTTCAACTGCTTAGCTGTTCACATCAGATCACAAAATGGGGGATGACCACATCAGGTCACAAACATTTACATCACATAACTGTCAAACCACTTAGAATCACGGCCCAGCTGACACACAACCTTAGCCATCACAGAGAATATTCTTTCCTTCTCTATTTTCTGAAATATTTTAAACAGGATTGGTATCGATTCTTCTCTAAATGTTTGGTAGAATTCCTCAGTGAAGCCATCTGGTTCAGAACTTTTGTTTGGGGGGGTGGGGCTTGATCACTGATTCAATCTCTTCACTTGTTATAGGTCTGTTCAGATTTTCTGTTTCCTTTTGAGTAGGTTAGGATAGGTTGTGTGCTTCTAAGAATTTGTCCCTTTCATCCAGGCTATCCAGTTTTTGCTGTGCGTTGTTCATAATATTCGTCATAATTGTCTTTATTTCTATCAGGTCAGTTGTAATGTCTCCTCTTTCATTTTTTAGTGTGGTTATTTACATCTTTTTCCTTTTTGTCAGTCTCGCTTAAGGTTTGCCATTTTATTGATCTTTTCAAATAACCAACTTCTGGTTTTGTTGATTCTATTGTTTTTCTGTTTTTGGCTTCATTTATTTCTACTCTTTGCTATTTCCTTTCTTCTGGTAAGTTTAGGCTTAGTTTGCTCTTCTGTTTTAGTTTCTCAAGTTGTAGAGTTAAGCTGTTGATGGGAGATATTTCTTCTTTTTTCACGCAGGCATTTATTTCTGTAAGTTTTCCCCTGAGTACTGCTTTCTCTGCATTCCATAAGTTTTGGTATGTTGTGGTTTTATTTTAATTCAACTCTAAGAAATCTGTGATTTCTTCCTTGGCCCATTGGTTGTTTACTAAAGTCTTGTTTAATTTCCATATGTTTGTGTATTTTACAGTTTTTTTTTTTTCTGTTACTGATTTCTAGCTTCACTCCTCTGTGGACAGAGGAAATAGTTGGTATTTCAATCTTTTTAAAATTTATCAAGACTTGCTTTATGACCTAACACGTGGTCCATCCTGGAGAATGATCCATGTGCAATGGAGTAGGATGTATATTTTGCCATTGGCTGAAGTGTTCTACATATTTCTGTTGAGTCTAGTTGACGTACAGTGTCATTCATGTTCATCTTCTTTCTACATGTTCTGCCCAATACTGAAAGTGGTGTATTGAAGTCTTCACCTATTACTGTACTGCTATCTATATCGCCCTTCAGTTCTATCAGTGTCTGCTTCATATATTTAGGTGCTTCAATGTTGGGTGCATACATGCTTATGACTGTTAAATCTTGATTAATTGACTTTCATCACTGTATAATGTTCATATTTATGTCTTCTAACAGATTTTGTCTAAAGGTCTACTTTGTCTGATACTAAGATTGTTACCCCAGCTCTCTTTTGGTTAATTATTTGTAAGGAATATTTTCTTCCATCTTTTTACATTCAACCTATTTGTGGCCTTGGGTCTAAAGTTTGTCTTTTATAAACAGAATATAGTTGGATCATGTTTTTTTTAATCCATTCTGCCACTTCGTGCCTTTTGATTGGAGCATTTAGTCCATTTACATTCATTGTAATTAACGATAAGATGTGACTTATTTCTGATACTTTGTTATTTGATTTTGTGTGTCTTAAGCCTTCTCTGTCTTTATCCTTTTGTAGTGCTTGCTTTTGTGTTTCGTTGGTTTATGGTAGTGAGTCATTTTGATTCACTTCATGTTTCCTTTAGTGTATGCTTTTTAGATATTTTCTTAGCAGTTATCAGGAATATTATATTTAACAGCTTTATTTATAACATTATAGGGTAAACTGGTACCTACCAACTTAACTTCAAAAACATACAAGAAATTCTATACCTATACCATTCCTCTTCCTCTCCATTTTGTGTTGTTTTAAGTAATTACATCTTTATTATTTCATGTGCCCTGTGACATAATTTCATCCTTGTTTTATACATTTGTCATTAAAAACATAAAGGACAAAACAATTAGTATTATCAAGCACAGATATCTTATTACTAGCCCTCATGCATGTCCATGCAATTTCCTTTATCAGGGGTTTTTCTATTTATGTATGGCTTCGAATTACTTTCTGGTGTCTTTTCCCTTCCATGTACAGAACTCCCATTAATATTTTTTGTAGGGCTGGTCTGGTGGATATGAACTCTCTCAGGTTCTGTTTGTCTGGAAGTGTTTTACTTTCACCTTTCTTCAAGGATAGTTTCACTGGGTGTAGTATTCTTGGTTGACATTTTTTTTTTTCTTTCAGCATTTTAGATACATCATTCTGTTGCTTTCTGGCCTCCAATGTTTCTGAGGAGAAATCAGCATTTAATCTTATTGAGTATCCTTTGTATGTGACTGTTAGTTTTCCTCTCACTGGTTTCAGGATTCTCTCTTTATCCTTACTTTTTGAGAGCCTATTATATTTCTTGGTGTAGATCTCTTTGGTTTATTCTGCTTGGAGTTCTTCGGGCTTGAATTTGTAGATTCATGCCTTTTTTTCAGATTGGGGAAATTTTCTGTCATTATTTCTTCAAATATTCTTTCTGTCCCTTTCTAACTCTCATCTTCTCGCGCAGTTCCCATAGTATGTATATTAGGTCTCTCGATGTTGTCCCATAATTCCATTAAACTTTGCTTGGCATTCTTGAGCCTTTATTGTTGTTGTTCTTCAGCTTCTTTAATTTCAACTATCTTATCCACTAATTCACTGATTCTTTCCTGACTGATTAAATCTGTTGTTAAATTCTTCCATTGGGTTTCTCTTTTCAGTTACTGTCCCTTTCAGTTAAAATATTTGTTTGGCCTCTTTTTATTTCTTTTTTAAGATTCTCATTTTGTTCATGCATTGTTTTCCTTATTTCTTTTAAATCTTTGTCTATGTTTTCTCTGAACTCTTTAATTATGTTTAACATTGTTGTATTATATTATTCCATTCTTTTCATTATTTGGTCTTCCATAGATGTGCTTTCAATATCTTCATCATGTTATTTGGATGGGCCATCATAACTCTTTCTTTTTTTTCTTAATCTCTTGTGATTTTTTGTTGAGGCACTGGAATTTTCAAGTGTGTTAACCTTTTCAGTTCTCCCCAGTATTTGGTGTTTCTGCCTGCATTAATTTCTGCAAAAACTCTTAGGTGGGCAAAGCCTTCAGTCATTGCTTACCATTTCCTCTCCCTCTCTGTGATAGCTCCTTCTCCCTCCCTGGTTTAATTACTATTTAAAAGTTCCACTTTCAGTTTTCAACTTTCAGTTTTCCCCAAACACACCAGAGAACACGCCGTGGCCAATCTGTCTACCAGCGGGCACCACCACTCAGTCAAGATATCATGTGCTAATCTATCTGTCCACCAAGAGGTGAAGTCCCCTCTATTACTCCCTTTCCTTCTTTGTTTCTGCAACCATGTTTTCAGTTGGAAAACCCACACCCAGCCAGCCCCATTTGAGGTTGAGTGTTGTCCTTTGATTTTGGCTGAGGCCTCCTTCCCTGCTCTATGGGAGCTGCTTACATCTGATCTGGCATTCAAAGGAAGCGTAGGCACCCTTCCCTCCATTTCAAGAGGAGGGGGTGGCACTCTCTGGAAGGATCTCCAAGAGACCTGTCTTGTTGGTTTCAGTTCCTCAGTGGTCATGTGGTGGTTGAGGGAGCAGTCTCCACTGAGGTGACCTGCCTTCTGACTCCACTGTAGGTGTCCTTCTGTAGGAATTTTTATCAGTCCAGCAGCTGACAGTTGCCTGGTAGGGGAACTGTCATGCTCCAAATGGACCCCCAGGGAGGTCTGCCTTGTTTCTATCAGAGTCTCCCCAGTAGATTGTTGGCTGAGTGTGGCCTCCACTCAAGATGCCTGATTCCTAGCACACAGCAGTCTCAGTCAGTAGTCCTCAGTGCTGACTAACTGGAAGTGGGGACAGACAGATCAGAACTGATCTTCAGAGAGGTCTGCGCTGTTGGTTTTGGGGGCTTGAGATATGGGGTGCACAGGGATGCAGGCAGAGTGCTGACTATGGGAGCAGACTCCATTGCAGGGCACCTTCTGTATCAATATGCTGCAGCTTTGCAGTCAACCATAACTGGGTAGGAGAGGGACTGTCATGCTGTAAATGAACCTCCAGGGATGTATGCCTTGTTGCTATCAGATCCCTTCCCCTACCCCATAGTATGCTGACTGTCAGTGTAAACTCCACTGAAGATGCCTGCTTCATAGCTCACAGCAGGTCAGTCAGTACTCCTCAGTGCCAACTGGAAGGGTAGTGGCAAACAGACCTAAAGTGATCCCCAGGAGGTCTGTCCTGTTGGGTACAGAGGCCAGAGGTATGGGGTACAGAGGGAATGGCAGAGTGTTGACAACGGGAGCAGACTCCACCGCAGGGGCTTTTGCAGCACACAATGTACAGGTGGGGGAGGTGCTGGCACACTCCAAATGGATCTCTTGGGGTATCTGCCTTACTGCTTTTAGAGAAGCAGCTTGGGTTCCTGTCTCTTTGTACAGGAAGAGGGTGTGGTAGTTACGGAAGCAGACACTGTTACTGGGGCTGCTTCCCCAGTTTGCAGTGACTAGTTGCCCATGTGGCTAGGGGAGGGACAGGGATGGTGGAAGAAGTGATTTTCCTATCGTATGTGACTCGTTGTTGATTTGTTGATTGTCTGTCTGTAGTTCCCTGAAGCTGTCCTCTGCTCCCCAGTTCAAAGTTCCTCAAGGGTGAGCATTGTTTCTTTGTTGTATTTCTTCTTGTGTTTGTGGGGGATGGTTGGAACAATGGTCTGTTTATGCTGCTATCTGCCCAATTCAGTGACATTAATTATAAAAAGGATAACTATAAGAGAAAAAGCCATTCCAGTCACCTGGCCTGAGTCTTTAAAAAATAAGTAAACACAATTATTTTAAGTCTACTCTCTGCTATAATATTAGTTTGAGTTAAAAGTGCTCATGGAAGCCATTAAAACCAAGCCCATTGCTGTCAAGTCAATTCTGACTTAAAGCAACCCTACAGGCCACAACAGAACTGTCCCATAGGGTTCCCAATGCTGTAATCTTTACGGAAGCAGACTGCCACATCTTTCTCCCAAGGAGTGGCTGGTAGGGCCAAACTGCTGACCTTTCAGTTAGCAGCTGAGCGTTTTAACCACTGTGCCACCAGGGTTCCCATGGACACCATTACTCCAAAAACCAAACCTGTTGCCATCGAGTCAATTCTGACTCAAAGTGTCCCTACTGCACAGAGTGAAACTGCCCCATGGGGTTTCCAAGGAACAGCTGGTGGATTGGAACTGCCGACCTTTTGGTTAGTTGCTGTGCTCTTAACCACTGTGCACCAGGGCTCCATAGATGCCATTAGGGAGAAACAAATCAAAACTACAATGAGATATCACCTCACCCCTGTTAAAAAAAAAAAAAAAACCCTGTTAGAATGTCAATAATGAAAAACCAAAAAACAGGTGTTGGTGGGGTTGTGGAGAAACTAGAACACTTATCCACTGTTGGTGGAAATGTAAAATGGTCCCCCCACTTTAATAAACATATTGGAGTTCCTCAAAAATTTGAACATAGAACTACCACACGACCTAGGAATTCTAATCCTAGGTATATACTCAGAAGTAAAGGCAGGAAAGCAAACAGAAACCTGTACATCAATGTTTATTACAGTACTTTTTATAACAGCCAAAAGGTAGAACAACTGAGATATTTATCAGCAGATGAATGGACAAACAAAATGTGGTATATACGTACAATGGAATACTACTCAACTCTAAAGAGAAATGAAGTCCTGATACACGCTACCACACGGATGAATCTTGAAAACACCATGGTGAGCAAAATGTGTCAGTCGCAAAAGGCCAAATACTGTATATCGCTTACGTGAAATAAGCAAACATAAAGAAACCCAAGATTATTAGTGATTACCAAAGGTGGGAGGGAGAGAAGAGAAGTCTTTGCTTAGAGGGCACTGAGTTTATGTTAACGGTGGTGGGATGATTTAGAAAGGGATAGGAAGAATGGCTGCACAACTTGAAGAATGTAATCAATGTTGCTGAGTGTAATCAATGTTGTTGAGTTGTACACGTAGACATTGAGAAGGAGTATGTTTTGTGTTTTGTTACATACATTTTCACCACACACACACATACACACAAACTAAAACACTGGTCAGGAAAGAGGCTGAATCCTCCTCCAGATGAGATTTCTAAAGGATCATAAGAGTATAGAATGGGAAAGAATTTTAGACTGTGTAGTTTATATTTACAGAAGAAATTTGAGCTCAGAGAATTAAGTGACTTGCTCAATGCCAAACAACAGGTCAGCAATAAGGCAGAACCCAAGGTCTCCACCTATTACGCCAGAAATAGTCATGGAAGAAAACAATATTTCTACAGCAAATAGCCCTCAATTATGGGTAGTAAAATTGGGAGTAAGGATAATTAGTTCTAAAGAGTAGAGAATAACACTGTTTACATCACTAAAGAAAACAACAAAACAACAGTTTTTGCAGCTTCTGGTGATTTCAGTGTTGGTAAGGCTTGCTTGGAAAGCACACAATTTTCACTGTATAATCCTTTTTTTTTTTCTTAATTATAGTTAATACAATCATCCAGGTAGACAGGGGCTTGGCAGGGGCAAAGGGGAATGGTTGTCAATAAACTATTTACTTCAGTGCAAAAGCTATTGTGCTGTTCACCTCAGTATTTACCTTGTTTTAAAGCTGATGGAACAGAGAAGAGGACACAAATATTATGATCAAAAGCTTACCGAGGTGTCCAGCACTATGCATGCAACCAGCTGATTCCCTATTTTACACTATGTAACACTTTTTTTTTTTAACAAGTATGCAGAACTCAAATCAGGCAGGTTTTAAATGCTCTGTTTGGATCTCCCCTCCACTCCATATCTAGTAAAAAATACTCAGTTTGCACAGGAATAGCCAACCACATGGTCCACTTGACCTCAAATTCTCTTTTTTCTTTATCTCCACGTATCCCTTCTTTATTCTTTCCTTATTCTCCTATCTTAGACTACCCACTGTCTTTGGGCACCATTTCCTTCTTTCTTCTGAAGTCATTACTGACTTCAAGTCCTATACAAATAGCAGTTCTTTATGAAGCTGCTAACAAGACCAACTGCCAGCCTTACTACCAAAAGGAAACACAGCAGAGTGGACTGGATCAGAAAAAAACCCTACCCTGGTCCCAGGCCTATCACAACTCCATGAAACTTTAGGTTGTCACTTAAGCTCTTTACAGCTCGGATCTCTAATACGAATGGACTGAGATAATCTTTAAATTCTCAATGCCACTGTTGATCTCATTCTAAAAAAAAATTCCATGAAAAAGATAAGGTTTAGAAGGAAAAAAAAAATGTAGTAAGGTGAGAACTTACAATTAAAGGGTGAAGCTTACATGAAAGTTTTATAAGAATAAACCTGTGATCTAAAAGAAGTATAGTTTGAATTTCTTATTTTTATTCAAACCATGTTATAGAAATTTTCATACCTAGAAACAAAGTATTTCTAGATTTCTGATTTTCTGTCCTTTCTAAAACACCAGTTGCTGATGAGCTGACCTCAACTTTTTTTTTTAAGTTTCTATTGTGCTTTAAGTTTACAAATCAGTCTCTCACACAAAAACCCATATACACCTTGCTACACACTCCCAATTACTCTCCCCCTAATGAGACAGCCCGCTCCCTCCCTCCACTCTCTCTTGTCCATTTTGCCAGCTTCTAACCCCCTCCACCCTCTCATCTCCCCTCCAGGCAGGAGATGCCAACATAGTCTCAAGTGTCCACCTGATCCAAGAAGCTCACTCCTCACCAGCATCCCTCTCCAACCCATTGTCCAGTCCAATCCCTGTCTGAAGAGTTGGCTTTGGGAATGGTTCCTGTCCTGGGCCAACAGAAGGTCTGGGGGCCATGACAACCGGGGTCCTTCCAGTCTCAGTCAGGCCGTTAAATCTGCCTACCCCAACTCTTGGTGCCCCCATGGTGTCAGAGCAGAACTGTCCTCCATAGGACTTCCTTCCTTCCTCCCTCCCCTTCCTTCCTTTCTCCTTTCTTTCTACCCTCTCTGCCTCCCTTTTGCTTTAGGTGAAGGTTTACAGAGCAAATTAGTTTCCATTCAATAGTTTATATACAAATTGCTCTGTGACATTGGTTGCAGTCCCTGAAATATGTCAGTACTCTCCCCATTACCACCCTGAGTTCCTCATTTCCATCTGTCCAGTTTTTCTGCTTCTGCCTGTCTTCTCATCTTTGCTTTTGGGCACATGTTGCCCTTTCGGTCTCATACAGATGATTGTTCTAAGAAGCACTTTCCTCACAGGTGTTATTGTTTAGTTTATAGGCCTGTTTATAATTTGGCTGAAAGCTGATCTCCGGAAATGGCTTTAGTTCCAAATTAGAAGACTATCTAAGGGCTATTGTCCTGAGGGTTCCTCCAGTTTCTCTCAGACCAGTATCTGGTCTTTTTTATGAATTTGAATTTTGTTTCACATTTTTTTCTCACTCTGAGACTTTCTATTGCGATTCTGGTCAGAGCAGTTGGTAGTGGTAGCCAGGTACCATCTGGTTTTTCTGGTCTCAGGCTAGTACAGGCTGTGGTTCTTGTGGTCCATTAGTCCTTTGGACTAATTTTTTCCTTGAATCTTTGGTTTTCTTCACTATTCTTTGCTCCAGACAGAAACAGACCAATAGTCGTGAGCTTTTAAGACCCCCAAATGCTACTCACCAAAGTCGGATGTAGAACATTGCCTTTATAAACTATTTTATGTCAGTTAATCTAGATGTCCCCCAAGACCACGCTTCTCAGCTTTCAAGCCCAGTAATTCAGTCCCACGAGGAGTCTGGTTATGTCTAGGATGTTTCCATGACTGTGACCCTGTGGGCTCTACTGTATATATAAATATACATGCGGCACATTCAAATATGTATGTAGAAATAGTCACAGCCAAATCTATATATGCACATGGGCATACTCCCATACACGCTTCCACGCCTATTCAGCATACATATGTATCTGTGTATCTACTCATAAATTATGTTACAGTATTTACCATTGCTGCCTTTTATTCTTGCGTGCCTCTCAGAGTCTACTCTTGCCCTGGCCGTGTTCTGCTGACTTCCCCCTTATTGTGTACTGCCTTTCTCTTCACCAAAGTTAACGTGCCTACTCTCTAGTGATTTTCCCTCCCTCCCCTAGCATCCCTGGTAACCATCAAAAAATGTTTCTTTCTGTGTGTAAACCTTTTCTTGACTATTTATAATAGCGGTCACTACAATATTTGTCCTTTTGTGATTGACTTAGTTCATTCAGCACAATGTCCTCCAGGTTCATCCATGTTGTGAGATGTTTCATGGATTCATCATTGTTCTTTATTGTTGTGTAGTATTCCATTGTGTGTATGTACCACAGTTTGTTAATCCATTCATATGTTGATGGGCACTTAGGCCTGTTTCCATCTTTTTGCTATTATGAATAATGCTGCAATGAACATAGTGTGTGTATGTCTATTCTTGTCACAGCTCTTTTTTCTCTAGGATAAATACCTAGGAGTGGGTTTGCTGGATCATACGGTATTTCTACTTCTAGCTTTTTAAGGAAGCGCCACACCATTTTCCACAGTGGTTGTGCCATTGTACATTCCCACCAGCAGTGTGTGAGAGTTCCAATCTCCCCACAACCTCACCAGCATTTCCTGTTTTCTGTTTTTTTTGACCAGTGCCATTATTGTTGGTGTGAGGTGGTATTTCACTGTAGTTTTGATTTGTCTCTCTCTAATGGCTAATGATAGCGAGCATCTCTTCATGTGTTTTTTTTTTTTTTTTTTTTTTTAGCTTCCAGAGTGTTTTCTTTGATGAAGTATCAGTTCATGTTCTTTGCCCATTTTTTAATTGGGTTGTTTGTCTTTTTACAGTTGAGGTGTTAAAGTTTTCTTTAAATTTTAGAGATTAAGCCCTTCGTTGGATATGTCATAGCCAAAACCCTTTTCCCCGTCTGTAGGTTCTCTTTTTACTCTTTTGGTAAAGCCTCTATAGGATTTGCAATGGCTGATTTTTTGGAAGTAGATTGCCAGGCCTTTCTTCCAAGGCACCTTTGAGTGAACTCAAATCACTAACCTTTTGGTTAGCAGCCAAGCATGTTAACTGTTTGCACCACCCAGGGACTCCATCCTTCCCAAATGCACCAGTAAATAATTGTATTTAGGGTTCTTTTTATTTTTTGTTTCCTCATTAATAGCATTTTTTTTAGTGTTCTTTTTATTTTTTGTTTCCTCATTAATAGCATACTTATAAATAAATTTCTAAGACATATATTTCAAGTAACTTGAACATAAAGGAGCCCTGGTGGCACAGTGGTTAAGTGCTCAGCTGCTAAACAAAAGGTTGGTGGTTTGAACCCATCAGTCATTTCATGGGAGAAAGATGTGGCAGTCTGCTCTTGTAAAGATTTACAGCTTTGGAAACCTATGGAGCAGTTCTACTTTGTCCTCTAGGGTCGTTATGAGTTGGAATCGACTCAATGGCAATGGGCTTTTTTTTTTTTTAACCTGAACACTTTACTAGACTGAAAGTGTCCTGGGTGTGTGACCTAGTAGAGCAGAGACCAGTAGGTAAGATGATGATAACAGCAAAGATTTCTACAGCTTACTGCACACCAGGCAGTGTTCTATATGCTTTATGTATGTTCACTCAGTCAGTCCTTGCAATGGTCCTATGAGATAGAGAGCATTAATATCTATTTTAAACACGAGGAAACCAAAGCACAGAGAAGGGGAATAACTGGGCCACAGTCAGATGGCTCGTAAGTAGCAGTCCCAAGACTCAAGACCAAGCAGTCTCACTCCGGTGTCCCCAACCTCAACTGCTACTTCACATTTGCCACCAGCGTGGATGGCCAGCACAAATGGAAACATGAAACGGTGAGGACTGCTGATCACCACTACCTCTTCATTATCAGGGTTTGAATAAGATAATCTGGTAAAACAACAGAAAGGAGGTCACATTCAAAGGCAAAGGCCTCAAAACAGCCATATTCTAGGAACTGTGGAAGCACTAAACATTCAGGATCATATAATATTTTTTCTTAAAATAGATATTTTTTAGAGATTAGAAGATAATTCTCTTGAGATTCACTTAAAAAAAAAAAAAAAGAAGAAGAACAAAGTTTGGCGTTTCTCCCTGATACATGCATACTGAGAAGCACAACTGGCAGAAAACACTTCCTTCCGTCAGCTGTACTGCTAGGATATACTGTCTACAACATGACTTTTATAGGTCGAAATGGCTTAGAATAAATGAAACAAATTATTTTTCTAAGCTCAGTTTCATGCAAAAAAAAAAAAAAAAAGGAAAAAAGTCAGCTCATCAAGAAAGTAAGTCAGAAATACTTCATCGTTAAGGTAACTTACCTGAGATGGGAAGGTCTGGCAGACCCAGACCCTGAGCGGCCCCCTTGCTGGCCGGCGGCACGTGGCTGCAGGTCGAATGCCTCTGTAAAAACCAAAGGGAACAAGAATAGGTGACCTTGTATATCAAGAAGAGCACAAACACTGCTGTGTGTATGTGTGTAGAACAGTTCTCAAGCATGTTAGAACCACCCCAGGGGGTTTTAAAAACAATGCATTTATTTAACAGGTAATAAATGCAATTGGCACATCCTCAAAAAGAACACAGAAAGCACATAATGAAGAGTCTTCTACGTCCATCACCCGGCTCTTCTCTTCCCAGGAGTCGTCACTGTTAATCGGCTTCGTGCGTATCCTTCATGAAATACGCTATGTATTTTTAAGGATATGTGTAAAAATGTTGTTTTTTACAAACACAATTTTTTTTCGATTATCAAATCTGAGCAGAAAGAAAAAAGAATTAAGAAATATGAACGAAGCCTGAGAGACCTGTGGGACACCTTCAAGTATACTAACATATGTATCACAGAAGTCTCAGGTGGAAAAAAGAAAGAGAAAGGACAGAAAAGATATTTAAAGAAATAGCGACTGGCAACTTCCCAAATCTGAAGACATGAATATGCACGTCCAAGAAGCTCACTGAACTCCAAGCAAGATAAACTCATATAGGTCCACACTGAGACATATTATAGCCAAATTGTCAAAAACTAAAGACAAAAAGAATCTTGAAAATAGCATGAGAGAAAAGCAAATCATCACGTATAAGGGAGGCTCAATAAGATTAACAGCTGATTTCTCATAAGAAATGATGGAAACTAAAAGGCAGTGGGATGGCATTTAAAGGGTTAAATGGCAAAACGAAACAAAACAAAATCCTGTCAACCAAGAATTCTATATCCAGAAAAACTATCTTTCAAGAATGAAGGAGAAATTAACACATTCCCAGATAAATAGAAGATGAGAGAGTTCATTACCAATAGATCTTCTCTGCAAGAAATGCTAAAGAGAGTCCTTTAGGCTGAAATGAAAAGACACTAGATAGTAACACAAACATAAGAAATAAAGAACACTGTAAAGGTAGCCACATAGGTAAATATAAAGACCGGTACTTTTCGTTTATAACTTTTCTTTTATCATATACGATTTAAAAGTCAAACATATAAAACAATAATTACAGATCTATGTTAATGGGCATACAATGCAATTTGTGACAACAGAGGTAGAAAGGGAGATGGAGGGGGATGTACCAGGGCAGAATGTATGTTTACCATTGTAACAAAGTTAGCTTTATTCAAACTAGGTTGTTATAAGCTTAAGATGTTAATAGTAATCCTTATAGTAACCACTAAGAAAATAACTGAAAGATATACTGAAAAAGAAAGATATGAATCAAAACAATACACTACAAAAATTCAACTAAATAAATTCTTAAAAAGGCAGCAATGGAGAAAAGGAGGAACAAGAACCACATAAGACATACAGAAAACAAACAGCTAAACAGCAGAAGTAAACCCTCCCTTGTCTGTAGTTACTTTAGCGTAAATGGATTAAAGTTTCCTATTAAAGGCAGAAGCTGACAAATTGGATAAAAAAACATGATCCTTCTCTATGATGTCTACAAGAGTCTGACTTTAGATACAAAGACACAAAGAGGTACAAAGTAAATGGATGGAAAAAGATAGTCCACACAAATGGTAACCAAAAGAGAGCTGGGGTGGATACATTACTATCAGACAAAACAGATTTCAAATTAAAAAGGCTACATGAAAAAATTCAGAAATGGAAAATAGTGACAGTTGCACAACGCGATGATAGTAATCAATGTCACTGAATTGTATGTGTAAAAATTGTTGAATTGGCAAAAGTTTTATTATGCATATTTTTACCACAAGTAAAAAAAAAGTTACGTGAGACAGAGGAGGGCATTATATTGATAATGGGTTCTATCCAGCAAGAAGATATAACAATTTTATACATACATGCACTAAACAGAGTTCCAAAATATATGAAGCAAAACTTAACAGAACTGAAGGGAGAAAGAGACAATTCCACAATAATACGTGGAGACTTCAATACCCCACTTTCAATAACGAATAGAACAACCAGACACAAGATCAATAAGGAAATGGAGGACATGAAAAACACTATAAAACAATTAGGCTTATTTGACACAGACTGTACTTTTATGAAAATAACGTACTTCTTCCGTGTTTACCAGTCACAACCCCCCATGAGGTATTTTTGTAAGTGTGCTGTGCTAATTTTTTTTTACAGCAGCATGTGAAAAAAAAATTGGCACAGTGGTGCTTATGAAAATACCTTGGGGGCGGGGGGAAGGTGCAGCTGGCAAACAAACACAGAAGGTGCACGTTATTTGTTTAAAAAAACGATATAGAACACTACCCAAAATAGCCCTGGTGGCATAGTGGTTAAGTGCTACAGCTGCTAACCAAAGGGTTGGCAGTTCAAATCTGCCAGGCGCTCCTTGGAAACTCTATGGGGCAGTTCTTCTCTGTCCTATAGGGTTGCTATGAGTCAAAATCAACTCGACGGCATTGGGTTTTTTTCTGGGTACCAAGAACAGCAGAATCACATTCTTCTCAAGTGCACAAGAAACATTCTAAAGTACAGACCATCCAGGCATCTGTGGGAGATCTTAGGACTAGCTCACCGAACTCCATTCTAGTCTCATTGTATCGTGACTTCTGAATTACAAGAGACCAGAAAGCTAAAGGATATGTTTTCCAGATTGCCATTAAACCTTGTTTTAGCAAGTGACCAAGCTTTTGTCAAACAGTCCCATTCTCAGAAGATCTCAAAGATGCAAGGGAGGTTAAGTCTTCCCTTCTGCGGTTTTTGCTTGCAAGCCTGGCCCTGAAGGCATTTGCTTTTCTGTGACAGGTGAACAGAGGTTCTTTCTGTTGTCTGGTCCCTACCTTTGTCATGAGGCAGGGCACGGAGCATCAGTACTGCTGGCATTGACAGTGTCTGAGTCAGTGTGGTCCTAGGAAAGCACTTAGAGAATGACTTCTTGATCCTGGCAGAAGTAGCAGCTCCTTTAATTGGCCAACTTTGAGATGTTCTGGGAAGCTTTCCTGGAATCTCAGTCTAGAACAGAGTCTTCTCCTCCAGCTTCCCAGTACCAAAGCCTTCCTTCCTGCTTAACTATCTAGACGGATTTCAGATATCTGCGTATCACGTATGCTGATATACTCTTCTACAGAAATCACCCCTTAAGAGAACAAAATTCTGTACAGAAAGCTTCATTGTACTGTTTGTAGAATAAGTTAAATCCAAAACAATCTAAACATCCATGAATAGAGGAATTATTAAATAAACCACTACATACTACATAGCATTTAAAAACAATGAATGTCAGGGCATTTTTAGGGCAGGAAAACCATTCTGTATGATACTATAATGATGGACACATGATATGCATTTGTCATAACCCATAGGACTGTATCACACAAATTGTGAATGCTAATGTAAATTATCAACATTAGTTAATAATAATAAATCCATATTAGTTCAATTGTAACAGAGGAATGTTAGATATAGAAGAAAATGTGCAGGGTGTAGGCAAGTATATGGGAACTCTCTATACTTTCCGCACAATTTTTGTGTAAACCTAAACTTGTTGCCATTGAGTCAGTTCTGACTCACAGCAACCCTACAGGACAGAGTAGAACTACCCTAGAGGGTTTCCAAGCCTGTAAATCTTTACAGAAGCTGACTGCCAGAGTGGCTGGTGGGTTCAAATGGATGTGATTTTCCTTTGTTGTAAATCTTGCCCCTATGATATATTGAGGCAGGATTATGTTAATGAGGCAGGACTCAATCTACAAGGCTGGGCTATGTCTTAAGTCAATCTCTTTTGAGATATAAAAGAGAAAAGCTAGCAGAGAGACAAAACCAAACCAAACCCGTTGCCATCGAGTTGATTCCAAATCACAGCGACCCTATAGGACAGAGTAGAACTGCCCAATATGGTTTCCAAAGAGCCCCTGGTAGATTTCAACTGCCAACCTTGTGTTTAACAGCCACAGCTCTTAACCACTACACCACCAGGGTTTCTGCAGAGGGATAGGGGGACCTCAAATCACCTAGAAACAAGAGGCAGGAGAATAGTGTGTCCTTTGGACCCAGGATCCCTGTGCTGAGAAGCTCCTCAAGAGGGGAAGATTGATGACAACGACCTTCCCCCAGAGTCAACAGAGAGAGAAACCTTCCCCTGGAGCTGGCACCCTGAATTCAGACTTCTTGCCTCCTAGACAGTGAGAGAATAAATTTCTCTTTGTCAAAGCCATCCATACGCTGTTACTATAGCAGCACCAGAAAACTAAGATAGCAACCCTACAGGACAGAGTAGAACTGCCCCACAGGGTTTCTAAGGATGTAAATCTTAACTGAAGCAGGCTGCCACATCTCTCCCCTACAAAGCAGCTGGTGGGCTCAAACAGCTGACCTTCTGGTTACCAGCGGAATGCTTTAACCACTGCATCACCTGGGCTTCTTAGTGTTGTTGTTAGGTGCTGTCAAGTCAGTTTTGACTCCTAGTGACCCTATGTACAACAGAACAAAACACTGCCCAGTCCTGTGCCATCCTCATAATTGTTGACATGCTCGAGCCCATTGTCGAAAGCCACTGTGTCAATTCATCTCATTGAGGGTCTTCCTCTTTTTCGAGGACTCTCTACCAAGCATGATGTCCTTCTCCAGGGACTGATCCCTCCTGATAACATATCTAAAGTATGTGAGACATAGTCTTGCCATCTTCGCTTCTAAGGAGTATTCTGGCTCTATTTATTCCAAGACAGATTTATTTGTTCTTATGGCAGTCCATGTTGTTGTAGTTGTTAGGTGCTGTCGAGTCGGTTCCGACTCACAGTGACCCTATGCACAACACAACGAAACACTGCCCGGTCCTGCGCCATCCTTACAATCCTTGTTATGCTTGAGCTCATCATTGCAGCCACTGTGTCAATCCACCTCATTGAGGGTCTTCCTCTTTTCCACTGACCCTGTACTCTGCCAAGCATGATGTCCTTCTCCAGGGACTGATCCCTCCTGACTACACGTCCAAAGTATGTGAGACGCAGTCTCGCCATCCTTGCTTCTAAGGAGCATTCTGGTTGTACTTCTTCTAAGACAGATTTGTTTGTTCTTTTGGCAGTCCATGGTATATTCAACATTCTTCGCCAACACCACAATTCAAAGGCGTCAACTCTTCTTCGGTCTTCCTTATTCATTATCCAGCTTTCACATGCATATGATGTGATTGAAAATACCATGGCTTGGGTCAGGCGCACCTTAGTCTTCAGGGTGACATCTTTGCTCTTCAACACTTTGAAGAGGTCCTTTGCAGCAGATTTGCCAAATGCAATGCATCATTTGATTTCTTGACTGCTGCTTCCATGGCTGTTGATTGTGGATCCAAGTAAAATGAAATCCTTGACAACTTCAATCTTTTCTCCATTTATCACGGTGTTGCTCACTGGTCCAGTTGTGAGGATTTTTGTTTTCTTTATATTGAGGTGTAATGCATACTGAAGGCTGTGGTCTTTGATCTTCATTAGTAAGTGCTTCAAGTACTCTTCACTTTCAGCAAGCAATGTATTTGACTGTGTGGATCATAACAAACTATGGATAACACTGCGAAGAATGGGAATTCCAGAACACTTAATTGTGCTCATGAGGAACATTTACATAGATCAAGAGGCAGTTGTTCAGACAGAACAAGGGGATACTGATTGGTTTAAAGTCAGGAAAGGTGTGCGTCAGGGTTGTATTCTTTCACCATACCTATTTAATCTGTATGCTGAACAAATAATACGAGAAGCTGGACTATATGAAGAAGAACGGGGCATCAAGATTGGAGGAAGACTCATTAACAACCTGCATTATGCAGATGATGGCAGTCCATGGTATATTCAATATTCTTTGCCAATAGCAAAATCAAAGGCATCAATTCTTTTTTGGTCTTCCTTATTCATTGTTCAGCTTTCGCATGCACATGAGACAACTGAAAACATCATGGTTTGGGTCAGGTATACTTTAGTCCTTAAAGTGACATCTGTACTTTTTTAACACTTTAAAGAGGTCTTTCGCAGCAAGTTTGCCCAATGAGATGTATCTTTTGATTTCTTGACTGCTGTTTCTATGGGTGTTGATTGTGGATCCAAGTAAAATGAAATCCTTGACAACTTCAATCTTTACTCCATTTATCATGATGTTGCTTCCTGGTCTGGACATGAGCATTTTTGTTTTCTTCATGTGGAGGTGTAATTCATACTGAAAGTTGTGGTCTTTGATCTTCATCAGTAAGTGCTTCAGGTCCTCTAAGCTTTCAGCAAGCAAGGTTGTGTCATCTGCATAACACAGGGTTGTTAATGAATCTTCCTCCAATCCTGATGCCCCGTTCTTCTTCATATAGACCAGCTTCTCGGATTATTTACTCAGCATACAGATTGAATAAATATGGTGAAAGGATACAACCCTGACGCACACCTTTCCTGACTTTAAACCATGTAGTATCCTCTTGTTCCGCTCGAATGACTGCCTCTTGATCTATGTACAGGTTCCTCGTGAGCACAACTAAATGTTCTGGAATTCACATTCTTTGCAATGTTATGCAAAATTTGTTATGATCCACACAGTCGAATGCCTTTGCATAGTCAATAAAACACAAACGAACACCTTCCTGGTATTCTCTGCTTTCAGCCACCTGACATCAGCAATGATATCCCTCATTCCAAGTCCTCTTCTGAATCCAGCTTGAGTTTCTGAGAGTTCCCTGTCGATGTACAGCTGCAGCTGCTTTTGAATGATCTTCAGCAAAATTCTACTTGTGTGTGATATTAGTGATATTGTTCAATAATTTCTACATTCAGTTGGATCGCCTTTCTTGGGAACAGGCATAAATACAGATCTCTTTCAGTTGGTTGTCCAGGTAGCTATCTTTCAAAATTTCTTGGCATAGACAAGTGAGCACTGCCAGCACTGCATCCATTTGTTGAAACATCTCTATTGGTATTCCATAAATTCCTGGAGCCTTGTTTTTCACTAATGCCTTCAGTGCAGCTTGGACCTCTTCCTTCAGTACCTTGGTTCCTGATCATATGCTACCTCCTGAAATGGCTGAATGTCGACCAGTTCTTTTTGGTACGGTGACTCTGTGTATTCTTTCCATCTTCTTTTGAGGCTTCCTGCATCATTTAATATTTTCCCCATAGAATCCTTCACTATTGCAACTCGAGGCTTGAATTTTTTCTTCAGTTCTTTCAGCTTGGGAAATGCTGAGTGTGTTCTTCTCTTTTTGTTTTCTAACTCCAGGTCTTTGCACACGTCTTCATAATACTTTACTTTGTCTTCTTGAGCTGGCCTTTGAAATCTTTTATTCAGCTCTTTTACTTCATCATGTCTTCTGTTTGCTTTAGCTACTCAACATTCAAGAGCAAGTTTCTGAGTCTCTTTTGACATTCATTTTGATGTTGTCTTTCTTTCCAGTCTTTTTAATGATCTCTTGCTTTCTTCATGTATGAAGTACTTGATGTCATTCCACAACTTGCCTGGTCTTCAGTCATTAGTGTTCAACACATCAAGTCTACTTTTTTTTTTTTTTTGTGCTTTAGGTGAAAGTTTACAACTCAAGTTAATTTTTCATCCAAAAAGTCATACATACACTGTTTTGTGACATTGGTTGCAATCTCCATAACGTGACAACACATACCCACTTTCTACCCTAGGTTCCCTGCGTCCATTTGACCAGTTCCTGTCCCCTCCTGCCTTCTCATCCTGCTTTCAGACAGGAGCTACCCATTTGGTCTTTTATACTTGTGTGAACTAAAAAGCCCGTTCTGCAGGTGTATTATTTTTTGTTTTATAGGCTTGTCTAATCTTTGTCTCAAGAGTGGGCTTCGGGAATGGTTTCAGTTCTGGGTTAACAGAGCTTCTGGGGGCTATAGTTTCAGGGGTTCCTTCAGTCTCTGTCAGGCCAGTAAGTCTGGTCTTTTTATGTGAATTTGAGTTCTGTGCTACATTTTTCACCTGCTCCCTCTGGGATTCTCTGTTGTGTTCCCTGTCAGGGCAGTCATTGGTGGTAGGAGGGCACCATGTAGTTCTTCTGGTCTCAGGTTGGTAGAGTCTCTGGTTCATTTGGTCCTTTAGTCCTTTGGGCTAGTGTTTTCCTTTTATCTTTGGGTTTCTTCATTCTCCTTTGTTCCAAGTGGGATGGGACCAATAGATATGTCTTAGACAGGTGCTTGCAAGCCTTTAAGACCTCGGATGTTGCTCACCAAAGCGGGATGGAGAACATTTTCTTTATAAACTATGTTATGCCAAATGACCTAGATGACCCCCAAAACTATGGTCCCCAGGCCCCAGCCCCAGCTACTCTGTCCCTCAAAGTGTTTGGATGTGTCTAGGGAACTTCTATGCTTTTGCTTTGGTCCAGTTGTGCTGACTTCGCCTGTATTGTGTGTTGTCCTTCCCTTCACCGAAGTTGACCCTTGTCTATTATCTAGTTAGTGATTTCCCCTCCCCCTCCCATCCCACCCTAGTAACCATCAGAGAATGCTTTTTTCTTGTTTAAACCTTTTCTTGAGTTCTTATAATTGTGGTCGCATACAATATTTGTCCTTTTGTGACTTACTTCAGTTAGCATAATGTTGACCAGATTCATCCACATGGTGAGATGTTTCACGGATTCATCAGTGTTCTTTATTGTTGCATAGTATTCTATCATGTGTATGTACCATGATTTGTTTACTCATTCATCTGTTGACGGGCATTTAGTTGATTCCATCTTTCTCGTATTGTGAATAGTGCTGCAATGAACATGGGTGTGCATATGTCTATTCATGTGATGGCTCTTACTTCTCTCTGGTATATTTCTAGAAGTGGGATTGCTGGATTGTATTGTATTTCTAGCTTTTTAAGGAAGCACCATATTGTTTTCCAAAGCGGTCATGCCACTTTATATTCCCACCAGCACCACATAAGAGTTCCAATCTCCCCACAGGCTCTTCAACATTTGTTATTTTGTATTTTTTGGATTAGTGCCAGCATTGTTGGGTGAGATGGTATCTCACTGTAGTTTTGATTTGCATTTCTCTAATGGCTAATGATCGTGAGCATTTCCTCATCAAATCTATTCTTGACATGGTCTCTTAATTCAGGTGGGATATACTCAAAGTCGTACTTTGGCTCTTGTGGAATTGTTCTAATTTTCTTCAGCTTCAACTTGAACTTACATATGAACAACTGATGGTTTGTTCCACGGTTGGCCCCTGGCCTTGTTCTGACTGATGATACTGAGCTTTTCCTTGTCTTTTTCCACAGATGTGGTTGATTTGATCCCTTTGTATTAAGCCGAACACTTAACCGTTTGTGCCACTAAGGCTCGTTGATACTAAAAATAGTACTTATAATAACAATATCGCTCGTAACACAACAAGAGCAACATGCTGAACATTCTATCCAAAGCCTTGGCCTAGAAAAACATCAGGAAGCACTGGTCCTAAAACCTTCAGAAGATGGCAAATATGATGTACTCTGTACCCAGTGAACTCTGAGAATTTATAAACTGTAAACATTCTCTCTTTGGGGCATTAAAAACAAAATAGCTCTTTGAGATCTGTTCAATGTCCATTTCTAAAAAAATCATAATTTTCATTGAATTGAAAACTTCGAAAGTGTTATGGGAAGCAAAGAAAAGTAGTTACTAACAGAATTGCAAGTTTACAGTGTCACTCTGGGGCCTTGATCAGGTACCAAAAGTTTAAATTTTGTGAACATTTCGTTATTATTTTAGGCTTATTAACGATAATGTTTGATAGGTCTCAAAAAAATAAATCAATTGGTTTTCACTTCTTTTATGTTGCTGGGGTATGAGGAATAACCCTGGTACCACCCAACACAATCTCT
This sequence comes from Loxodonta africana, assembly GCF_030014295.1. Classification (NCBI taxonomy): domain Eukaryota; kingdom Metazoa; phylum Chordata; class Mammalia; order Proboscidea; family Elephantidae; genus Loxodonta; species Loxodonta africana. The sequence continues at coordinate 82,418,215 of NC_087359.1, forward strand.
TCTCATACCTGCATTGGAGAAACGGCAGCAGCTGGAGCAGTCCTCACAGGTATTCCACTTAGAGGACTCCTGGGGGTCTTATGAACAGAAATATTCTGTCCAGCTCCACCTGCCAAGGAAAGGGAAGGGAATGTTTCTATGTTGTTCCAGTTTAAAATAGCAAATAATAATTCTTAATTTGTTGTTACTTTTTTTGGTGACTAAGAAAAGTATGCCATGATATTTAATATAATGTTTATTCTTTTATCCTTTTCTCCTCTGGAATAGTACTGAAATGGGGAGTGAAAGGGGAGGAGTTAGTAAATGGGGGATTTGTCTTAGATGGAGGAAACCGAGGAAAAAGAAAATGTTGTGTAATGAAGTTCTATGGCAAGAAAGGACAGGTAAGATCTTACACAAACCATTACTGTTAACTCATTTCCCATCTTCATACACTGGATGTACTCACTGGGCTTTAATATCTTTAAATATTTGTAGGTTAACCCTAGTCTCAATTAAGCTGCAAACTATTTTAGTAGAGACACCAGGCACATCCTAGAATTAGCTATTACTTCAGTCTTCCAATACAATGGATATATTTCTTACACTCAAGGTAAGAAAAATACCACTATTGTGGATAAATGCACATTCTGTTTCTTCTACTTATTATATTTACGTGTGTGTGTGTTTACAAAGTACAGCTGTATATTCTGCTCATATAAGTAGACAGGAACAAATGAAAAGGAATTGTGAGTCAGCCAGGTAGTTCCAGAAAAAGCTAGGAATGTACCAAGGCCAAGAATGACAGATCAGCCCAGGTGCTCACACACAATACTAGGCAGAAAAAAGTCTAACAGCATATTGCAAAATGATGATGACCAGGGGTCCCAACAAGAAAGCCAAATGCATAGATCGGACTCAATATCCAATCTCCTAGGAGAGGAAGCCTCTGGCTTACCCTGCTAATTCTCGTGAGATGCTATGAAAGTGAACAGTAGTGATCTGAATTTAACGGACAAAAACTAAAAAACAAAACCTGTTGCCATTGAGTCCATTTCAACTCATAGCCACCTTACAGGATAGAGTAGAACTGCCTCATACGGTTTCCAAGGAGAGGCTGGTGGATTCTAACTGCTGACCTTTTTGTTAGCAGCCAAACACTTAACCACTGCACCACCAGGGCTACTTAGTGGACACATGAGGCAGAAAAGATAAGTGGCAAAGCAGGAATTAGAGGTAAGGAAGAGGTAGAGGAAAGGGGAAATTACATTTGCATTACACAAGAGCCAGATTCTCTACTGTCTCACTGGAGCCTCAGCCAGACTCTTGCAGACAGAAGCTGTATATGGCAAGATCTAGAAACAGCCCTTCTGATGGTATCCTACTTGGGGCCAGTGTAGAGTACACTGGGCCAAGGTTTGAAGTTTTGCTTTTAAAATAAAATGTTTAAATACCTGGATGTCCCAAGTCAAATGACTTGATAAGTGACTTAACAGTGGTTACAGACTCTGAAGGTGTTGGGGATGTTCTGTTAACATAGACACCAAGCCACCGGCCAGGAGCATCCACCTCGGAGGACTCTGACTCTTCATTCACAGGTCTGCACGGTAAAGAGCAAATCAAATTGAAAAGATGGAGGGTATTCCCATGGGAAAAAGGCATATATGGAAACAGACCAGTGAGGAGAAAATAAACAAGTCTGGAAGGAGAATCCTAAATTTAAAATCCTGTTTTCTGTATCAGCTTTATACCTTTAGGAAATAACATAGGTACTACTCTCAATTTTTATAAAAGATATTTTCTTGGGAATGGTCATAAATAATTTTATATGAAGAGTGACTTGACATTAGCTCTAAATAAAAAGTATATGAATCCACTCTCCAAACAAAACATACAAATGTTATTTATGATAAATATTGAGCTTGGTGGATACAATGGATTGCCTCATCAAGGTATAGTCCAATCACCATCTAGTATACCCAAACCATTGCCACTGAGTAGATTCTGACTCACGACCACTCTATGGGTCAGAGACCCATAGGGTTTCCAAATAGCGGCTGGTGGATTCAAACAGCTGACCTTCTGGTTAGCAGCCAAGCTCTTAACCACTGCACCACCAGGGCTAGGTCACTAACGAAAGGTTGGCGGTTCAACTTTGGAGCAGTTCTACTCTGACCTATAGGGTTACTATGAGTCGGAACTGACTCGATGGCAACGGGTTTGTTTTTTTATCTAGTATACAGAGGTGGGAAAATGAATGTACATTTCTCAAGAATCTCCTGAAGCTAAGATTTCAGATGGAATTTAGGTTCCATCAATCAGAAAAGGGTGGGGAAGCCCTGGATTTGGACCTAACATGGGGGAAGAAAAGCAGGGCGCAAGAGTATTCACTATGTAGAAACAGGCTGCAGCAGAGACTAGACGTTTCTGGAGCTGGTCACTGCAGTGCTGGCTTTCCCGTTGGGCACGAGCTTTCTGATTTAAGGTTCCTGCTCCTAGCAGAGGCAGCAGCTCTGCTGGCGGCTCAGTTCTGCGGTGACTTTGGGAATTCCCCCTGGAAGCTTAGCCTAGAGTCTCTTGCTTCAGGCCTCTCAACAATTCTGGAAGTCAGTTAATACTTTTAAGCTAAAACCAACTACAGTGCAATCTGTTCTACACAACAGAACCCTGATTTACATACTGTTTAATAGTATGATAACACCTCTGCAACTCTGCAAGAGGTGAAGCTTTTACTCTCACCCAAGTTTCCTGGTATGTTCTCACTGTGGTTTCTAAACTTGAGCATAGATAGATGATCTGATTCAATCCTCTCATGCGTGGCTTCGTCCCAGGCGACTTGGGCATGTCATTTAATCTCCCTGTGAATGAGCCAAGACGAGAACTCCCAATCTTCTGATTTCTAAACTATTCCCCTTTTATTGTATCAAATTGCCACAGCTGTTTCACAAGAAGATGACTAATTTACGAGAAGAGCTCAAACAGAATATCTCTGGAAGTATACTTTAATAAGGTCAGTGAAGTTTAAAATATTTATTTACTGATGTTTTTGAAATTAATCTAGCTACTTCATAAGGTTCTGCAGTTTTGCTAAACTTCCTTCTCTTGTTCTGTATCAACATGAATAGAATACATTTAAGTGAAACAGAATTTAAAACACTTAAACTAAACTGCCCTACATTCTTGCCTCCACAGCCTCTCTTCTTTGAATTAAAAAAAAAAAGGCAGCAAACACCAGACTTCTTTGGGGAAAAATACCTGAGGCATTTCAGAAATTGTAGGGGTTGGTTCTGTACTTTTTCCTTTGGGTTACACAGTATAAAATCAGGTGGTGAATATCGGAAAGAGGATGAAATCAAGTTAGGTACACGCAGCCACTCTCAGGAAGGTCATTATCAGACAAAATGCGCCACTTTCTTACCAGTCCATTTAAATGACTGGGTACTAACGTGCATTGTAGACGCTCAGGGCACCCCTTGAGAGAACTATCACTGTGAAAAATTCATGTTTATTTCATTCCTTGATAGTTTAGTAAGAATAAAAATGGAGAGTCCTGCGTATTGCTGAGGTATTCTCTCCAACGGTCTAAGTTTCTCTGTGATTCATAACAACAAACAGATAAAGAAGATTTATTTAGACTCTGTAAGCAAGGCTACATGAATCTATTTCCAGTACTCGGACATCCAAAGACAATATTTCGAACAATTAGTCTGCTTAGCTAGAACAATAAGTCAGCATGAGAAAATCCTGTACATTATTTAGTTGATTAGAGAGGCTACTGGACTAAACACCCACCATATTATATAACAAGGATTTATGTGTGTAGGTGGAGGAGGTGGGGGAAGGATTCACAAATCAAAGCCTGAACTGAATAACCATAGAAAATAATTATTAAGAATGTTATTGGCTTTATTTAAAAAAAAAAAAAAAAGGCTTGAATTCCTCACACCAGCCTGTCTTCAAATTGTTTTGGATCAACCAGTAACAGCCCCAGGATTAAATAAAGTATTAAATTTCCTCTGTTCCAAGGAGAACAAGAACTCTGTGCTCTATAAAAATGTTAAAAAAAAAATTTAACCACATAACCAGGTACATTTTAACAAATTCATTAAAGGAAAAATTGTTCAAGGTTAGCTAGCTATTGTCTAATGCAGCTGTTAGGTTCTAAAGCCAAGATGTAAGATAAAAGTTAAGTATATAGTCAAACAAGCCCTGAAAATCTCTCAAATCACCTAAATGTACAGCTTACACGGTTTTGTAAATGTAACTGTGAACAAACATACCAACCTTCAGTAAGTCTAACAATTAGTTTTTCCTACAGCATTTAACAGTTTGCTGCTTCTTCAGTTGCACCTCAGACAGAATAGCCTACATTTAAAACAATAAAAACAAAGTATGCTTTCCACCCACCCCAGCATGTATAAGTATAGTGATAATTCATTTCAGCTTATAAATGAGGAATCTGGGATGCAAACTTAGCTTGCCACGTCTTTCTCAAATTTCCTATGATGCGTGAGTGTTCTGAGAGGTAGACACGGATTCTAAAAAATAATAACGCTGATGGTGTTTCTTTTTAAATCTTATTTAAAAAGTATTTAAGAAAAATAATACAAATACTTATTCCATTGCTCTTGTTTTTATGCAATAATCTGTTTTTCAGAAGTGGCAACCCATACCTGAGACGGACAGGTGTGGTTAGGAGAGGCCCTGAGGCATAAGCCCAGCATCCACAACAGTGAAAACCCCCTCCATTCACCAACTGCTATCCTATGCTACGTTGCTCATGTTAGAATTAAAGCATATATATGCATACGTGTCTGCAATTATTTTTTTCTATTACAACTTTATTTAATTTCTAGGATTCACTGCTATCCTTGTTCAGTAACAGAATCCCCCCGTCATCATCTATTTGATTCCAACTCACAGCGACCCTCTAGGACAGAGCAGAGCTGCCCTGCAGGGCTTCCAAGGTTGTAAATCTTTACGGAAGCAGACGGCCACATCCTTCTCCCACAGAGCGGCTAGTGGGTTCCAAATGCCAACCATTTGGCTAGCAGCTGAGCACTTAACCACTGTGCCACAAGAGCTCCTAGTAGCAGAATACTCTTCAAATGTTAATTTTCTGCATCATTTACTTCATCCACGCCACCATTTTGTGTTGTCTATTTTGATCCAAAATTTTACCACTGCTACTTTTTTTTTTTTTTTTACCTTCAAGACTGGCAGATTAATATTTGTAAAGAGGACATGACATGTCAATCACATGCTTAAAACTGCCATGGGCTTTTTTCCTGAGCAACCAACCAGAGCCCAGCTCTAGGTCTTCCCATGTCACACGGGTGTGTTTCCTACGGCTCCCCTCTACCCATTTAGCTTCTGGACTAACTCCAGCAACCTCAAGTTTTGTTTCTTTTCTGTTCCAGCCTCCTTGGCTTTTCTCATTCTATTCCTTTACCTGGAAAGTAAATTTCTCAAAGTACTTCTTATTCCTTTGCACAAGAGATCTAAAAATAAGTGTGCTACTCTAGTGAGAAGGAAATTAGTATTTTCTCTTTCAGGTGTTAAACAGTATCTTCTGAATTTCACTCTAAGAATATACACAAAAATAAAGACAAACAGGTTACAGTGAGAATTTGAACACAAGCATCTTAATTTCCAAATCCCAATGAAAATAATCAAAGAAATACATAGTGAAAGTCCTGAATCAGCACTGGTATAAGGGTACAGTCTGCATGCCTTAGACTTTGAAGAACTTCTGCTACACAGAGTAAGCGTGGGAAAAAAATTGAAAGAAAATACCTAAAGTTTATCCCCAAATCCCTTCCAAAGAAAATGCAGATATGGGATATGGGAAAAACCCTAGTAATGTCTCCTACAATAGAGGGCTGCGGCTGGAGAGCCACCTGAGAAGGACAGAGAGTGTGCAGAACCTTTATCTTACAAAGGATTGCGGCATTAAGATGTGATGTGGTGCAAACAGTTAATGTGATCAGCTGCTAAACAAAAGGTTGGTGGTTTGAGTCCACCCAGAGGCATCTCAAAAGAAAGGCCTGGAGATCCACGTCTGAAAAACCAGCCACTGAAAACCTATGGAGCGCAGTTCTACTGTGATGCCAATGGGGCCGCCAGCACTTGGAGATGGCCTCATGGCAACCAGTTTTGGCCCAAGAAGATCAGGACATAGTTCATCTGAGGCACAAAGGGCAGTAGCAACAAGGATATCAGGAACTGTCATTCTATGTACTTTTTTGAGCCAACACAAAACTAGACCCAGAAAGCTGGCTCCTGTATTCCAGTCTCACTAAATAAGAAATCAGACACAGATGAATTCCCCTACTAGGCACCTACTCACTCTATGCTCTGTTTGAACTTCTGTGTCTCTGAATATGTAATGTAAGTTTACCTTAAAGTGCCTTCCTTCTAGTTTAAGATATGAGAAGACTCTGAGAGTTGTCAGGCACAGTGAGTGGATCTAGGCATAATCTACAGACATTGATCTTGGACCAGTGTTAGGCCTTGACTCACTTTTATTTATTTAAGCAAGACTGAGTGATGGGGAATATACACAAATATTTTATAATATAAAACAAAGAAAATAACTACACTCAAGAGAAAACAGACATTTGTAAATTTATGACCAACCCCAAACCAAACCCACTGCAGTCAAGTCAATTCCAACTCATAGGACAGAACAGAAGTGCCCCATAGGGCTTCCAAGGTTGTAAACCTTTATGGAAGCAGGTTGCTACATCTTTCTCCTACAGAGCAGCTGGTGGGTTTGAACTGTAGACCTTTAGGTTGGTAGCTGAGCGCTTTAACCACTGCACCACCTGGGCTCCTTAAATTTATAACAGGAAACAGAATTAGATTTTTGATACCACCTGCCTCAAGTACACAATAAAATTTAAGAAAATAAGAAAAAAATGTGAAAAATAAGATGACAATTTGAAACAAAAAGGTTGAGATTAAAAATAATATAAACAGTCTAATAATACTATTAAAATAGTTTAAAGCAGAACCAAGAGAGAAAAAGCAATGGTGGTATATTTGGGAAGCTCTCTGTTATGGACTGAATTGCGTCCCCCCAAATGTGTATCAACTTGGTTAGGCCATGACTCCCAGTATTGTCTGGCTGTCCATCATTTTGGGATCTGATACGATTATGCTGTGTGTTGTAAATCCTAACCTGTATGATGTTAATAAGGCAGGATTAGAGATAGTTATGTTAATGGGGCAGGACTCAATCTACAGGATTAGGTTGTAACATGAGTCGATCTCTTTTGAGATCTAAAAGAGGAAATTTAGCACAGGGGAGGGGGACTTCATTACCACCAAGAAGAGCCAGGAGCAGAGCGTGTCCGGGTTCCTGCATTGAGAAGCTCCTAGACCAGGGGAAGATTGATGACAAGGAACTTCCCCAAGAGCTGACAGAGAAAGCCTTCCCCTAGAGCTGGTGCCATGAATTTGGACTTCTAGCCTCCTAAGCAGTGACAGAATAAATTTCTCTTTGTTAAAGCTATCCACTTGTGGTATTTCTGTTATACCAGCACTAGGTAACTAAGAATTTGGTAGCAGGAGTGGGATGCTGCTATAACTGATACCTACAATGTAGAAGTGGTTTTGGAATTCAGCAATGGGTAGAGGCTGGAAGAGTTTTAAGGTGCCTAATAGTGAAAGCATAGATTGTCTTGAAGAGACTGTTGGTGGAATTATGGACATCAAAAATGATTCTGGTGAGAGCTCAGGAGGAAGTGAGGGCTGCTGTAACAGCAGAGACAACACAGACGACAAGAAGCAGCAGCAGAGAAATGGCAGCAGCAGAGCCAGATCAGTGTGCGTGAGATGGTGCAGGAGCCAACCCACTGAGCAACAGTGTCTTTGGGCAGGATGCTTCTTGGCAGAGTGGGGTGCTTCTAGGCACTTACTGGTAGAGCTCAAGAGCTTTGTAACACTTGCCTGGGGAGGGCAGAAGCCAGGCCAGCCCAAGAGGCCCAAGGGGCTGAGCGCCCAAAGAGCCAAGAGACCAAGGAACAAGGAACCAGAAGCCGAAGAGACAAGGAGCACAGGAAACAGAGCTGTCTTGGTTTCAAAGGGTAGGGCCACGGCCTCTGGGGTCCCAAAAGGTGGGGCCATGCCCTCCTAGGTTTCAAATAGTCAGATCTTCACCAACTTGGTTTTGGAGTGTGGGGTTGCCTTTCGTGAGTGCTGGCGGGATGGAGCTGGACCCACTGCCCAAAGCAGAGAGGAGGGGGACCTCATTATCACCAAGCAAGAAGAGCCAAGAATGGAGCGCATCCTTTGGACCCAGGGTCCCTGCGCTGAGATGCTCCTAGGCTAGGGGAAGACTGATGTCAAGGACCTTCCCCCAGAGCCGACAGAGAAAGCCTTCTAGAGCTGGTGCCCTGAATTTGGACTTCTAGACTCCTAGGCTGGGATAAAATAAATATATCTTTGTTAAAGCCATCTACTTGTGGTATTCTTGTTATAGCAACACTAGATAACAAAGACAGTCTCTCTGAATATTGATGAATAAACAAAGTAAAGATGTGAGATTTCAATTCACTGGGCAGAGACGGTTTTGTTAACAAATGATGTTGGTATGACTGGCTAATGAAATGGAAGAAAAAGATCCATACTTAACACCAGATTAAATAAAGGTGGATCAAATATTTGAATATGTATGTAAAAAGTGTGTGTGTGCAAAATATATGAACAAAATTTAAGAGTCTATTTGTCTAACTCAAGCACGTCTGTTAGTTAGTTATACTGTGGGGGCTTGTGTGTTGCTGGGATGCTGGAAGCTATGCCACTGGTATTCAAACACCAGCAGGGTCACCCATGTGGACAGGTTTCAGCTGACCTTCCAGACTAAGACAGACTAGGAAGAAGGACCCCATGGTCTACTTCTGAAAAGAATTAGCCAGTGAAAACCTTATGAATAGCAGCGGAACACTGTCTGATATTCTGATATAGTGCTGGAAGATGAGCCCCTCAGGTTGGAAGGCACTCAAAATATGACTGATGAAGAGCTGCCTCCTCAATATAGAGTTGACCTTAATGACATGGATGGAGTCAAGCTTTTGGGACCTTCATTTGCTGACGTGGCATGACTCAAAATGAAAAGAAACAGCTGTGAACATCCAATAATAATTGGAAATTGGAATGTAATAAGTATGAATCTAGGAAAATTGGAAATCGTCAAAAATGAAATGGAATGCATACACATCGATACCCTAGACATTAGTGAGCTAAAATGGACTGGTATTGGCCATTTTGAATTGGACAATCATATGGTCTACTATGCTGGGGGTGACAACTGGAAGAGGAATGGCATTGCATTCGTCAAAAAGAACATTTCAAGACCTATCCTAAAGTACAACGCTGTCAGTGATAGGATAATATCCATACGCCTACAGTTAATACGACTAACATTCAAATTTACACACCAACCGTTAAGGCCAAAGACAAAGAAACTGAAGACTTTTACCAATTTGTGCAGTCTGAAATTGATCAAGCATGCAATCAGGATGCATTGATAATTAGTGGTGATTGGAATGCAAAAGATGGAAACAAAGAAGAAGGATCGGTGGTTCGAAAATATGGCCTTGGTGATAGAAATGATCCTGGAGATTGCATTTTAGAATTTTAGTAATACCTTTCTTCACCAACATAAATGGCAACTATACACATGGACCTTGCCAGATGGAATACTAAGCAATCAAATTAACTACATCTGTGGAAAGAAACGATGGAAAAGCTCAATATCATCAGTCAGAACAAGGCTGGGGTGGGCTGTGGAACAACCATCAATTGCTCATATGCAAGTTCAAGCTGAAACTGAAGTAAATTAGAACAAGCCCAAGAGAGCCGAAGTACAACCTTGAGTATATTCCACCTGAATTTAGACACCATCTCAAGAACAGATTTGATGTGTTGAACGCTAATGACTGAAGACCAGACGAGTCGTGGAATAACATCAAGGACATCATACATGAAGAAAAAAGGAGGTCATTAAAAAGACAGGAAAGAAAGAAAAGACCAAAATGGATGTCAGAAAAGACCCGGAAACTTGCTCTGAACATCGAGTAGCTAAAGCAAAAGGAAGAAATGATGAAGTAAAAGAGCTGAACAGAACAGTTCAAAGGGCAGCTCGAGAAGACAAAGTATTGTGATGACATGTGCAAAGACCTGGAGATAGAAAACCAAAAGGGAAGAACATGCTTGGCATTTCTCAAGCTGAAACAATTGAAGGAAAAATTCAAGCCAGAAATTGGAATACTGAAGGATTCTACCGGGAAAATATTAAATGACGCAGGAAGCATCAAAAGAAGATGGAAGGAATACACAGAGTAACTATACCAGAAAGAATTGGTTGATGTTCAACCATCTCAGGAGGTAGTATATGATTAGGAACTCATGGTGCTGAAGGAAGAGGTCCAAGCTGCACTGAAGGCATTGTTGAAAAACAAGGCTCCAGAAATTGATGGCATACCAATTGAGATGTTTGAACAAACAGATGTAGTACTGGAAGCACTCACTCGTCTATGCCAAGAAATTTGGAAGACAGCTACCTGGCCAACTGACTGGAAGAAATCCATATTTATGCATATTCTCAAGAAAGGTGATCCAAATAAATGCAGTAATTATCGAACAATATCATTAATATCACACACAAGTAAAATTTTGCTGAAGATCATTCAACAGCGGCTGCAGCAATACCAACAGGGAACTTCCAGAAATTCAAGCTGGATTCAGAAGAGGACACGGAACCAGGGATATCATAGCTGATGTAAGATGGATCCTGGCTGAAAGCAGAGAATACCAGAAGGATGTTTACCTACGTTTTATTGACTACGCAAAGGCATTTGACTGTGTGGATCCTAACAAGTTATAGATAACATGGTGAAGAATGTGAATTCCAGAGCACTTAGTTGTGCTCATGAGGAAACTGTGCATAGATCAAGAGGCAGTCATTTGAACAGAACAAGGGGATACTGCATGGTTTAAAGTCAGGAAAGGTGTGTGTCAGGGCTATATCCTTTCACCATACCTATTCAGTCTCTATGCTGAGCAAATAATCCGAGAAGCTGGTCTATATGAAGAATGGGGCATCAGGATTAGAGAAGGACTCATTAACAACCTGCGTTACACAGATGACACAACCTTGCTTGCTGAAAGTGAAGAGGATTCGAAGCACTTACTGATGAAGATCAAAGACCATGGCCTTCAGTATGGATTACACCTCAACATAAAGAAAACAAAAAATCTTCACAACTGGACCAACAAACAACATCATGATAAACTGAGAAAAGACCGAAGTTGTCAAAGATTTCATTTTACTTGGATACACAATCAACATCCACAGAAGCAGCATTCAAGAAATCAAAAGATGCACTGCATTGGGCAAATCTGCTGCAAAAGACCTCATTAAAGTGCTGAAAAACAAAGAGTCACCTTGAAGACTAAGGTGTGCCTGACCCAAGTCATGCTGTTTTCAATTGCCTCATATGCATGTGAAAGCTGGACAAGGAATGAATGAGAAAGCCTGAAGAAGAGTTGATACCTTTGAATTGTGGTGTTGGCAAAGAATACTGAATATACCATGGACTGTCAAAAGAATGAACAAATGTGTCTTGGAAGAAGTGCAACTTGAATGCTCCTTAGAAGCAAGGATGGCAAGACTACATCTCATATACTTTGGACATGTTATCTGGAGGGATCAGTCCCTAGAGAAGGACATCATGCTTGGTAAAGTAGAGGGTCAGTGGAAAAGAGGAAGGCCCTCAATGAGATGGAATGTCACAGTGGCTGCAACAAGCATAACAACGATTGTGAGGATGGTGCAGGACTGGGCAGTGTTTCATTCTGTTGTACATAGGATTGCTATGAGTTGGAACTGACTCAGTGGCACCTTAGAACAACGTTTGTCTAAACTTGGGTAGCGGAATCTTAAAAACAGAAAGCCAAGAAGCAGTAAAGGAAAAGACTAACAGATTAAATTACATAACAATATACAATTTTCTGTAAGCCTAGAGATAATAAAGCCAAAAGACATACAATATATTGAGATAAACACATATCCCTAATAAAATACCAATTTAAAATCTTGTAAGAGAAAAACAATAAGCTCAATGGAAAAATAAGCAAACGTGCTAAACTAGCAATTGTTAGAAAAGAAAATGCATAAAAAAGGGCAAAAACAAAACAAAACAAAAAAACAAACCCATTGCTGTAGAGTTGATTCCTACTCACAGTGACCCTACAGGACAGAGCAGAACCGCCTCACAGGGTTTCCAAGGTTGTAATCTTTACAGAAGCAGACTGCCACCTTTCTTTTGTGGAGTGGCTGGTGGGTACAAACTGCTGACCTTTTGGTTAGCAGCTAAGTGCTTAACAACTTAGCCACCAAAAAAAAAAAAAAAACCCATTGCCGTTGAGTTGATTCTGACTCATAATAAACATATAAAAATATGCTGGGGGAAATGTGAATTAAAGTAATAATAAGACAGCATTTTTGGCCTATCCTATGAGCAAAAATTAAGATTTGTAATATCCATAGCTGCTAAGGCTATGTAGACACGAGCATTTTTATACAAGAGAGATTAACAGCAAAATGTCAGCACTTGGGCAAGTAATCAGGCAATACCTATTAAAATAAAAAGTGTGCATGTTCTCTAATTGCTATGGCTGCTAACCAAGAGGTCGGCCATTCGAATCCACCAGGTGCTTCTCGGAAACTCTATGGTGCAGTTCTACTCTGTCCTATAGGGTCGCTAAGAGTCGGAATCGACTTGACGGCGGCGGGTTTGGTTTGTTTTTTTTTATTCTCTGACGCAGCAATCATACTTTCAGGAACCCATCCTATAAAAATAAAAACATAAGCTATTATGATGAATAAGGATTTTTATTACAGTATTTTTTGTAAAGAAGGAAAAAACAACTAGAAAATATAACCTTGACTATCATCAATAAGACTATGTTTCAATACTCCAAGGTTTATCCATGTTGTGGAATACCATGTAGCTATTAAAATGAGTTAGATCTGTAGATATTGACCTGGAAGGATGCCCCTGGTATGGTACTTGAAATGGAAAGTACTGTATAGAGTATCATCCCACTTTTATACAAAATAGTTAAATGAACCCTACATGTATTTATAGGAATAAATGGAGAGATACAGAAAATACAGTTAACGCTGATTACCTTAGAGGGTGATTCTGCAAGAGGGAGAAGGTTAAACTTTTCTTTATACATCTCTTTTTTTTTTTTTTTTACCAGCATACCTAAATAATACTTTATAATTAAGAAAAAAATCTAATAAATTAAATCACCCAAACAATTTGTTTTTATATTCCAACAAGACAAATGCAGACCTCAAATTCCATGTACTGTATTTTCTGATACCCTGGAGTTTTGCTTTAAAAATCAACTTATGCAAGTTAAATATTTTTGCTGCTTCTTCTCTTAGTCTAGTAATGAAATTATGGGAGAATTATCTTCATATTCCAAATCAGCATCCTACCTACAATTTGTGTTTAAAGTCCACCTTGCTTGAACGTCAAATTCTAGTTCTTTGACTTGGCTTTAAATTTTTGAAACTATCTTCACTAAAAAATTTAGAACAAAACAACACAGAGACCTTACAAAAGGTGGCCAGTGACTAAAAATTAGGCAAAAGACTCTTCTAAATATTAATACATTTATTTAGCACTTCATAATTGCTTACATATAAAAATATTCAGTGTTATCACGAGTAAAGACAGGTCAAACTATGGAGTGCAAATACAGCTGTTCATACCAAGTTGAGGTGTGGTCTTCCTATTGCATATATTTGAAAACACATGGCAAAGTAATTTTAAATCATTCTAAGAATTCTCAGTTCGAGGTAAAAATCTCCCAGGATGTAAGTTTCTATCCTAGTAGGACAATTCTAACAGGGTCTAAATGAGTTTTACAGAGAAGATGTCAACGCCTCTTTTTGCTAGTGATTCTGTGCACTGTCCTTTGATCCCAAAAGTCTTCCTGAGTTTAAAGAATATTCCTGTTTCTAAGTTTCCTATTATTAGACAAACAACCCTTGTCTTATTCTTTCACAGCCCTACTCTGTGTATCCTGTCCGTCCACCAGTTCCTCACAAGAGAATTACAAAGTAGACACTTTCAAAAGTTTAAAATCATACTTTGAATTTTGGACCACTCTCAATTATACACTTCTGGTAAGTTTTATTCATGAGGCTTTTGTTGTAGCTGTGTTAGTTTTCAGTCAGATTTTAACGCGCATCCTCGCCACGCACACCTGTACTGTCTCACCACATCTTTCATTACCGACCAATCATCTGTGCGTTACTGCGTGCCTTTAGCCTAACAGAGGTCTTGGAAACCAAAGCAACACGTAGTGGTGGCTCTGTTTCAGATGAGGTTAATGAAGTTAGGCCCCAACTTGAAAAAGTTCAATCAGGACCTGAAGCAGAACTTTCAAACTTCTTTGGAACAAGGCATCATACAGATGGCTTCTTAAGTAGTGTTAATTCCATGATTATCAGTTTACCACATTCAAAAGGAAGCATAAAAATAAACTCCAAAAAATAGAACACAAGCGTGTGTCGCGTTTTCCAGTGCTCTGGATTTGCTACGCCACTGCTCTCTGAACACTCTAGTTGTGTCTAAAATAATTTTTTTCACAACAAACTTGTACTTTGCTTTTTTTTTTTTTTTTAGAACAACTTCATTTTATTCTCCCAATAAAAGGCTGTTGAATCTTCTGAGGAAAAAAAAAAAAAAAAAGGAAGGCTCATCTTTGGTCATGCAATGAGTTGGTTCCGATATGTAGAAACAAGGTAAAGAGACTTGACTGCAATGACTCTACGTGAAACAGGGTGCTATAAGGAAATAATGCGGCTCTTTAGAAAGAGAGAATTTCTCCTTTACATTATTCCCCCTTTCATAGAGAAATGGCTGCAGTTTCCAGTCATGGCAAGGGCTGGGCTGTCTTCCACCAAATGCTCTGCTAGCTGACAGAGACCATGGAGCTGCGAAAATAGAAATGGGGAGGGAAAGGCCAGTCAAGGAGTTAACGCAACAGGATCTTAGTTCACACACGCACGCACGCACGAGTTAACAGTTTACACTGTTCCACAGGGAAATGCTAGTATCCAGAATATGGCCAACATGTTTTATTCCTACAAATTTTTGGAAGTCAAAGGTCTTTAAACAGAGAAAATTCCAAAGACTTCAAAACGTTGTTACTGTGCTCCTTCCACACTAGACCCTCAGCAGCCAACAACTGTGCTGGTAAAGTAGAGATGACCAGGAGGGACAAAATCAGCTCATGCTCCCCTCTGCTGTTCTGACAGCCAAGGAGCATCTAAGAAAAAGAGAACTCATTTATTATCACGCATAAAAATCCTAAACGTGTAAGGGGAGATTTCAAAGCAAATTGGTAAAGATTGGGAGTTGGGGGCAGGGAAGGAGCCACAGCTCTTTAGGACTATAGGCTCTATACATCTAATATCATAAATGCAAATTTAAACTATGAAAAAATTAGTATGAAAGCGAAAAGATAATGCTTGCTGAGGTAAGAGGATACAAGAGGACCAGTTTCTACACTGAGGGCCAAATAAAATTCCAGGAGCTGACTGTCATAGCAACTAATGTGAGATCTGTCCAGAGAGCATTTAGGAATACCCGTGAGAGCTGGCCCCTCACCAGGGACAGGGTTTCTAGGTCAACACTTATGCAACAAGAGCTGGAAAAGATAACTTAGCAATCCAAAAATACATCTCCAACCCCCTCACTTTCCCTTTCACTGACAGCCACAAGAACACTTGCTGAGGACTTGCAGCGTTAGAGCTATAAGAACACAAAGGGCACACACAGGCACACAGGTCGATGTTAGAGCATAACACATATGTGCACACAGAGTCAGAAGCCAGCTCCAGGGCAGTCTGCACGTGATAGGCCACCATGCTGCTCCTTTCAGATGGGCCAATACAAGAGTCAGTGGTGCAGGCTAAACACATTTTGAATCTTAGACTTCTACCTTAGAAATGAATACAGTTAATTAAACACAAATTTTAAGTGTTTTTAATGATATCTTAAGATGCTGCCCATGAATGTTTACTGGAGTTAAATGATAAACAGCATAAAAATTGAATAAGCCACCCTAAAAATAATGGTGTTCACTGTTTCAAAATAAGACAGATAAATGCACAGGCCTTTCACTGCTACCGTCATCAGAAGCCTGTGTTGGATCCTGCCCGGTGTCATTCAACAGTAAGTTTGCATGTAGCCCATCTAACCCTTAAGCCAAGCTGCCTGTGTCGTCTCAATATTCACCAGGCCCCAGAACTCAGCATTTCAGGAAAAAGATTTGATGTTTTAATTTCAATTAAAGTTTTAATTTCAATGTCTTTCTCTTAATTGTTCAAATCTGAAAGAAGTCAGGGCTTAAAATTTTATTCATTATCCCTTTGCCCACTAATTTATACACGTCCAGTAAAGCAGACCCCTTTCAGGTCCGTAAAAATCATGGTGGATTGTTCAAATTTCTGGAAGAGAAAGACCAGATCTAGAAGCCCAGCTAAAACATGGCGACAAAGCGATTCAAAGGACTGCCCTGGAAAGATGGTAAGGTTGGCACCAGAGTTTCTTCTAGAGAAAGGCCAGCTAAACAACTAGTCTCAAGAATGGTAGAGCTTAAAGGGGTCTTAGAAAACTACCTAGTCCCATCTCTTCCTTTAAAAGAGGAAGGGGCGAGGCTGGGCAGGAAACACTGCCAGTTAGTGGCAGAGATGAGACTGGGGCCTTAATTCTATGCCCATCTGTATTAACATCAGACAGACATTCTGACTCTGAAATAAAAATACCTTTGAAAATGTAAATAGGAAGAGCCCTAAACCCATGGCCACTGAGGGTATTCTAACTCACAGCGACCCTATAGGACAGAGTAGAACTGACCCCATGGGGCTTCCAGGAAGCAGACTGCCACATCTTTCTCCTGCAGAGTGGGCTAGTGGGTTTGAACTGCTGACCCTTCAGTTAGAGCTGAGTGCTGAGTGCTTAACCACTGTGCCACTAGGGTTCCTTAGGAAGACCACTAATGAGCTAATTTTTAGAATATCTCAAATACTAAGTTAAATAATATTCTACTTTGTTTTCAGCTATTAATTCCCTGGTAATAAATGTCATTCTTAATCAGGTACTTCATTTGCCCACTTATCAGCCTGACTTATAACTGAGGTTTCCTTGAATGTCCATACATGTAAAATCGGAATATGAATCAATCCTCTGTCATGATCAAGGTGTTTCTGAGATGCTCTTACCTTCTCTCAGTTGTACTTGGAGGATCTCACCAGAAAATTTTCTGCAAGTTCTTTGGCTGTGGCTGAACCAAGAACGACTTTTGACTTCTTAAAGTCAAACCGAGTTTCAGTCAAGAACTCATTCAGCCAAGATGGAAACGCTAGGTAGCTTCAGTACTTTTGAGGGTGTAAGTTGATTTCAATTCTTGCTCAAGAGGTAAGTTCAAGAAGTGGCTTAGCCATCATCAAGTAACTTCCAAATAGTCAATACTTTAGGACGGGCAGCTTGTCAGAGAAGCGCAAAATCAGATAAGAAACCGTCACTGGCAGTTGTCTGCTGTCCTGACAAATGCAATGACAGACAAGAAACTCTGACACCTACAGTTTTCAGTAACACGCCATGTTCTGGAGTGTTGTCAGCTCCTAGAATTTGTGACACGTTTTGTGATAAAGGATAAAACTGTTGGATTTGGAATGTAGGTTTGCAAATCACTGAAAAATCAAAAGAGAAACATTCTGTGTTAAAAAAGCAACCCTAAGTCTGAAGATACAGGATATAACACATGTAGCCTCAATGTCAGGACACTTGCAGAGATTTCCTGATACCAGAGTTCAAGTTGTGTAGTTTGGCCTGTATCTCAGGACCTATGCAAGGAACATTGTATCTCAAACAATAACCTATTTAGGACCACCACTTAAACTCAGGGCTTGTCTATCACCATTTGTTTTTAAAATAACACATATATAAAGCAATGGAAGTTACGACTTGTTTCCTCTTCCAAAGACACACAATATGGAAGCAAGACAAATAACAAGCGAACACAAAAGCAAACTAGAATGACTTCACACTCATTTATCACTAAGGCACATTATGAAATCTAGTTTTCTCTCCTTGTACCCTCTTCTTAAAACTCACTTCCTTTGGTGGATAGAGGGTATGATAGTGACTATAAACAATGATTTTGATTTTTTTTTTTTATAATAACTTTTATTAAGCTTCAAGTGAACGTTTACAAATCCAATCAGTCTGTCACATATAAGTTTACATACATCTCACTCCCTACTCCCACTTACTCTCCCCGTCTTGAGTCAGCCCTTTCAGTCTCTCCTTTCTTGACAATTTTGCCGGCTTCCCTCTCTCTCTATCCTCCCATCCCCCCTCCAGACAAGAGTTGCCAACACAATCTCAAGTGTCCACCTGATATAATTAGCTCACTCTTCATCAGCATCTCTCTCCCACCCGCTGACCAGTCCCTTTCATTTCTGATGAGTTGTCTTCGGGGATGGTTCCTGTCCTGTGTCAACTGAAGGTCTGGGGAGCATGGCCGCCGGGATTCCTCCAGTCTCAGTCAGACCATTAAGTTTGGTCTTCTTATGAGAATTTGGGGTTCTGCAACCCACTGATCTCCTGCTCCCTCAGGGGTCCTCTGCTGAGCTCCCTGTCAGGGCAGTCATCAATTGTGGCCGGGCACCAACTAGTTCTTCTGGTCTCAGGATGATGTAGGTCTCTGGTTCATGTGGCCCTTTCTGTCTCTTGGGCTCTTAGTTGTCATGTGGGCTTGGTGTTCTTCATTTTTCTTTGCTCCAGGTGGGTTGAGACCAATTGCTGCATCTTAGATGGCTGCTTGTTAGCATTTAAGACCCCAGACGCCACATTTCAAAGTGGGATGCAGAATGATTTCATAATAGAATTATTTTGCCAATTGACTTAGAAGTCCCCGCAAACCATGCTCCCCAGACCCCCGCGCTTGCTCCGCTGACCTTTGAAGCATTCATTTTATCCCGGAAACTTCTTTGCTTTTGGTCCAGTCCAATTGAGCTGACCTTCCATGTATTGAGTGTTGTCTTTCCCTTCACCTAAAGCAGTTCTTATCTACTGATTAATCAATAAAAAAACCCTCTCCCACCCTCCCTCCCTCCCCCCCTCGTAACCACAAAAGTATGTGTTCTTCTCAGGTTTACTGTTTCTCAAGATCTTATAATAGTGGTCTTATACAATATTTGTCCTTTTGCCTCTGACTAATTTCGCTCAGCATAATGCCTTCCAGGTTCCTCCATGTTATGAAATGTTTCAGAGATTCGTCACTGTTCTTTATCGATGCGTAGTATTCCATTGTGTGAATATACCACAATTTATTTAACCCTTCATCCGTTGATGGACACCTTGGTTGCTTCCAACTTTTTGCTATTGTAAACAGAGCTGCAATAAACATGGGTGTGCATATATCTGTTTGTATGAAGGCTCTTGTATCTCTAGGGTATATTCCTAGGAGTGGGATTTCTGGGTTGTATGGTAGTTCTATTTCTAACTGTTTAAGATAACGCCAGATAGATTTCCAAAGTGGTTGTACCATTTTACATTCCCACCAGCAGTGTATGAGAGTTCCAATCTCTCCGCAGCCTCTCCAACATTTATTATTTTGTGTTTTTTGGATTAATGCCAGCCTTGCTGGTGTGAGATGGAATCTCATCGTAGTTTTAATTTGCATTTCTCTAATGGCTAATGATCGAGAGCATTTTCTCATGTATCTGTTGGCTGCCTGAATATCTTCTTTAGAGAAATGTGTGTTCATATCCTTTGCCCACTTCTTGATTGGGTTGTTTGTCTTTTTGTGGTTGAGTTTTGACAGAATCATGTAGATTTTAGAGATCAGGCGCTGGTCGGAGATGTCATAGCTGAAAATTCTTTCCCAATCTGTAGGTGGTCTTTTTACTCTTTTGGTGAAGTCTTTAGATGAGCATAGGTGTTTGATTTTTAGGAGCTCCCAGTTATCGGGTTTCTCTTCATCATTTTTGGTAATGTTTTGTATTCTGTTTATACCTTGTATTAGGGCTCCTAGGGTTGTCCCAATTTTTTCTTCCATGATCTTTATCGTTTTAGTCTTTATGTTTAGGTCTTTGATCCACTTGGAGTTAGTTTTTGTGCATGGTGTGAGGTATGGGTCCTGTTTCATTTTTTTGCAAATGGATATCCAGTTATGCCAGCACCATTTGTTAAAAAGGCTGTCTTTTCCCCAGTTAATTGACACTGGTCCTTTGTCAAATATCAGCTGCTCATACGTGGATGGATCTATGTCTGGGTTCTCAATTCTGTTCCATTGGTCTATGTGTCTGTTGTTATACCAATACCAGGCTGTTTTGACTACTGTGGCAGTATAATAGGTTCTGAAGTCAGGTAAGGTGAGGCCTCCCACTTTCTTCTTCTTTTTCAGTAGTGCTTTGCTTATCTGGGGCTTCTTTCCCTTCCATATGAAATTGGTGATTTGTTTCTCTATCCCCTTAAAATATGACATTGGAATTTGGATCGGAAGTGCGTTAAATGTATAGATGGCTTTTGGTAGAATAGACATTTTTACTATGTTAAGTCTTCCTATCCATGAGCAAGGTATGTTTTTCCACTTAAGTATGTCCTTTTGAATTTCTTGTAGTAGAGCTTTGTAGTTTTCTTTGTATAGGTCTTTTACATCCTTGGTAAGATTTATTCCTAAGTATCTTATCTTCTTGGGGGCTACTGTGAATGGTATTGATTTGGTTATTTCCTCTTCGGTGTTCTTTTTGTTGATGTAGAGGAATCCAAGTGATTTTTGTATGTTTATTTTATAACCTGAGACTCTGCCAAACTCTTCTATTAGTTTCAGTAGTTTTCTGGAGGATTCCTTAGGGCTTTCTGTGTATATAATCATGTCATCTGCAAATAGTGATAACTTTACTTCTTCCTTACCAATCCGGATACCTTTTATTTCTTTGTCTAGCCTGATTGCCCTGGCTAAGACTTCCAACACGATGTTGAATAAGAGTGGTGATAAAGGGCATCCTTGTCTGGTTCCCGTTCTCAAGGGAAATGCTTTCAGGTTCTCTCCATTTAGAGTGATATTGGCTGTTGGCTTTGCATAGATGCCCTTTATTATGTTGAGGAATTTTCCTTCAATTCCTATTTTGGTAAGAGTTTTTATCATGAATGGGTGTTGGACTTTGTCAAATGCCTTTTCTGCATCAATTGATAAGATCATGTGGTTTTTGTCTTTTGTTTTATTTATGTGATGGATTACATTAATGGTTTTTCTGATATTAAACCAGCCTTGCATACCTGGTATAAATCCCACTTGATCAGGGTGAATTATTTTTTTGATGTGTCGTTGGATTCTATTGGCTAGAATTTTGTTGAGGATTTTTGCATCTATGTTCATGAGGGATATAGGTCTATAATTTTCTTTTTTTGTAATGTCTTTACCTGGTTTTGGTATCAGGGAGATGGTGGCTTCATAGAATGAGTTGGGTAGTATTCCGTTATTTTCTATGCTTTGGAATACCTTTAGTAGTAGTGGTGTTAACTCTTCTCTGAAAATTTGGTAGAACTCTGCAGTGAAGCCGTCCGGGCCAGGACTTTTTTTTGTTGGGAGTTTTTTGATTACCGTTTCAATCTCTTTTTTTGTTATGTGTCTATTTAGTTGTTCTACTTCTGAATGTGTTAGTTTAGGTAGGTAGTGTTTTTCCAGGAATTCATCCATTTCTTCTAGGTTTTCAAATTTGTTAGAGTACAATTTTTCATAATAATCTGAAATGATTCTTTTAATTTCATTTGGTTCTGTTGTGATGTGGTCCTTCTCATTTCTTATTCGGGTTATTTGTTTCCTTTCCTGTATTTCTTTAGTCAGTCTAGCCAGTGGTTTATCAATTTTGTTAATTTTTTCAAAGAACCAGCTTTTGGCTTTGTTAATTCTTTCGATTGTTTTTCTGTTCTCTAATTCATTTAGTTCAGCTCTAATTTTTATTATTTGTTTTCTTCTGGAGCCTGATGGATTCTTTTGTTGCTCACTTTCTATTTGTTCAAGTTGTAGGGACAGTTCTCTGATTTTGGCTCTTTCTTCTTTTTGTATGTGTGCATTTATTGATATAAATTGGCCTCTGAGCACTGCTTTTGCTGTGTCCCAGAGGTTTTGATAGGAAGTATTTTCATTCTCGTTGCTTTCTATGAATTTCCTTATTCCCTCCTTGATGTCTTCTATAACCCAGTCTTTTTTCAGGAGGGTATTGTTCATTTTCCAAGTATTTGATTTCTTTTCCCTCGTTTTTCTGTTATTGATTTCTAGTTTTATTGCCTTGTGGTCTGAGAAGATGCTTTGTAATATTTCGATGTTTTGGACTCTGCAAAGGTTTGTTTTATGACCTAATATGTGGTCTATTCTAGAGAATGTTCCATGTGCGCTGGAAAAAAAAGTATATTTTGCAGCAGTTGGGTGGAGAGTTCTGTATAAGTCAATGAGGTCAAGTTGGTTGATTGTTGTAATTAGATCTTCCGTGTCTCTGTTTAGCTTCTTACTGGATGTCCTGTCCTTCTCCGAAAGTGGTGTGTTGAAGTCTCCTACTATAATTGTGGAGGTATCTATCTCGCTTTTCAGTTCTGTTAAAATTTGATTTATGTATCTTGCAGCCCTGTCATTGGGTGCGTAAATATTTAATATGGTTATGTCTTCCTGTTCAATTGTCCCTTTTATCATTATATAGTGTCCTTCTTTATCCTTTGTGGTGGATTTAAGTCTAAAGTCTATTTTGTCAGAAATTAATATTGCTACTCCTCTTCTTTTTTGCTTATTGTTTGCTTGATATACTTTTTTCCATCCTTTGAGTTTTAGTTTGTTTGTGTCTCTAAGTCTAAGGTGTGTCTCTTGTAGGCAGCATATAGATGGATCGTGTTTCTTTATCCAGTCTGTGACTCTCTGTCTCTTTATTGGTGCATTTAGTCCATTTACATTCAGTGTAATTATAGATAAATAAGTTTTTAGTGCTGTCATTTTGATGCCTTTTTATGTGTGTTGTTGACAATTTCATTTTTCCACACACTTTTTTGTGCTGAGGCGTTTTTCTTAGTAAATTGTGAGATCCTCATTTTCATAGTGTTTGACTTTATGTTAGTTGAGTCGTTACGTTTTTCTTGGTTTTTGTCTTGAGTTAGAGTTGTTATGCCTTTTTGTGGTTACCTCATTATATACCCCTATTTTTCTAAGTAAAAACCTAACTTGTATTGTTCTATATCGCCTTGTATCACTCTCCATCTGGCAGTTCAATGCCTCCTGTATTTAGTCCCTCTTTTTGATTATTGTGATCTTTTACCTATTGACTTCCATAATTCCCTGTTATGTGTATTTTTTTTTTTAATTAATCTTAATTTGTTTGTTTTTGTGATTTCCCTATTTGAGTTGATATCAGGACGTTCTGTTTTGTGACCTTGTGTTGTGCTGATATCTGATATTATTGGTTCTCTGACCAAACAATATCCTTTAGTATTTCTTGTAGCTTTGGTTTGGTTTTTGCAAATTCTCTAAACTTGTGTTTGTCTGTAAATATCTTAATTTCGCCTTCATATTTCAGAGAGAGTTTTGCTGGATATATGATCCTTGGTTGGCAGTTTTTCTCCTTCAGTGTTCTGTATATGTCGTCCCATTCCCTTCTTGCCTGCATGGTTTCTGCTGAGTAGTCAGAACATATTCTTATTGATTCTCCCTTGAAGGAAACCTTTCTTTTCTCCCTGGCTGCTTTTAAAATTTTCTGTTTATCTTTGGTTTTGGTGAGTTTGATGATAATATGTCTTGGTGTTTTTCTTTTTGTATCAATCTTAAATGGGGTTCGATGAGCATCTTGGATAGATATCCTTTCGTCTTTCATGATGTCAGGGAAGTTTTCTGTCAGAAGTTCTTCAACTATTTTCTCTGTGTTTTCTGTCCCCCCTCCCTGTTCTGGGACTCCAATCACCCGCAGGTTATCCTTCTTGATAGAGTCCCACATAATTCTTAGGGTTTCTTCATTTTTTTTAATTCTTTTATCTGATTTTTTTTCAGCTATGTTGGTGTTGATTCCCTGGTCCTCCAGATGTCCCAGTCTGCATTCTAATTGCTCGAGTCTGCTCCTCTGACTTCCTAGTGTGTTGTCTAATTCTGTTATTTTATTGTTAATCTTTTGGATTTCTACATGTTGTCTCTCTATGGATTCTTGCAACTTATTAATTTTTCCAGTATGTTCTTGAATAATCTTTTTGAGTTCTTCAACAGTTTTATCAGTGTGTTCCTTGGCTTTTTCTGCAGATATCCTAATTTCATTTGTGATATCATTAAGCATTCTGTAAATTAGTTTTTTATATTCTGTATCTGATAATTCCAAAATTGTATCTTCATTTGGGAAAGATTTTGATTCTTTTGTTTGGGGGGTTGGAGAAGCTGTCACGGGCTGCTTCTTTAAGTGGTTTGATATGGATTGTTGTCTCCGAGCCATCACTGGGAAACTAGTTTTTCCAGAAAATCCGCTAAAAAAAAACTGCAGTCAGATCCCTATCAGAGTTCTCCCTCTGGCTCAGGCTATTCAGATGTTAATGAAGCCGCCTGGGGAGGGTGGGGGAGGGAACAGAGAGATAGGAGAGTAGCACCTCAGAATATAGCCAGAGTTGCTTGTCTTGCTTGGAATGACTGTTATATCTGAGATTCCCGCGGGCGCGTCGCCTATGTGTGCTGGCTGTGTGGAGATTGCCCCCAGGGGGTCTGGCCCGCTGGAGTCACGGTCAGATCCTCCGCTTCCAGCCCCACGCCCAGCGTCAAGGCTCCCCTACTGGGACGGTGCACTCTCAACTCCAAAATCAGTCGCTGCCTCCCGGGGACTTCTCGTCCCTCCAGCCGCGTGGCCGTGCCGCCCCGTGAACCAGGTGGGCCCCCTCCCGGGGTTAGTTCAGATGGGTGGAGTAGCTCCCCGTGCTTGTGCCGCGACCAAGTGTCCCGGCTGGAACGCTGTTCTCCCCACTCCAATACCAGTCGCTGCCTCCTGGGGACTTCTCCTACCGGCTGCGTCCCACGCCGCCCGCGCGACCCGGCTGGTCCCCTTCCCGGGGTTAGTTCAGGGGGTGGAGCAACTCTCCGTGTTTATGGCGTACCTGCGAGCAGTCCAAATCCCTGCGGGACGGTTCCCCGGCTCGGATGCTGCTCTTTCTGCTCCAAGATCAGTCACTGCCTCCCGGGGACTTCTCCTACCGGCTGCGTCCCACGCCGCCCGTGGAACCGGCTGGACCCCCTCCCGGGGTTAGTTCAGGGGGGTGGAGCAGGTCTCTGTGCTTGTGCCGTACCTGACTGGTACGCTGGCTCCAGGCTCTGGAAACAATCGCTGCTTCCCCGTATTAGTTCGTTCTCCGTCTCTAAATCCGTGTTTGTTGTTCAGGGTTCGTAGATTGTTATGTATGTGATCGATTCACTTGTTTTTCCGTGTCTTTGTTGTAAGAGGGATCCGAGGTAACGTCTGCCTAGTCCGCCATCTTGGCTCCGCCCCCTGATTTTGATTTTTAAGAGTGGACTGTGGAACTAGCTACATATTTTTTCTTAACCCTCCTCTAGAGTCTACTTTATGTAAAAGTCATAAAACAAAGGAATGAGTGATTGTTTGGAGCAAGTTTAGTAAGAGAATCAAACCAGAATTTTGAGAAGAAATCTACTCTTTCCAATGTCACAAAAATCATGGTTATACAACGTTACAGACCCAAGAGGTCAGAATCTAGCCAACGAACAACCACCTGATCCTTGAGAACATATAAAATGGGGAAATTACACAAACCAGCATTTAGAACCCACTAAATTTGATTTTAAAAGATTACATTTCAAATATGAGAGACACCTAAAAATTCAAAATTTCTTAATATCCAAGAATCTCAAAGTTAAGGACATTTGTCTTGACTGGAGAAAGGTAAACCTGCATTAGTGATATTCTAAGATACTGTCTATGATCTTGTTTGTAACCTATCTAAATTTTAGATAACAGTGAAGCTTCAGCTCACTTTAAGAATACTAGTACCAGTAGCTGTTGAGTCGATTCTGATTCACGCCAACCCTACGTACGCCAGAGGAGAACTGTGGTCCGTATGGTTTTCAATAGCCGATTTTTTGGAAGCAGATCACCAGGACTTTTTCCAAGGTGCCTTCAACCTTTCAGTTAGCAGCCAAGTGCATTAGCCATTTGCACCATGCAGGGACTCCCACTTCAAAAATACGTTTCTTTTAAATTTCACTGTTAAGCACAGCTTTCTGAGTTAAAGCACTGTGTGTCCTCCTTCAAGAACACAAGGGAAAATTATGCATCATAAAGTGGGTTGTTTCAAGGGTTTTGAAACAGGCCCTGAGTGCTACCAATAAAGAAGCCTGTCCCTGCTGGAAGGGGTGAGTCCTCTGTCTGGTCGCAATTCCAGCTTTTCCCACTGCCTAAGAGTTGCCTATACAAGGTGTTGCTGCTGCCTCCTGAAGTATTTGCTTCCCTATACTAGCCAATGCTAAGATTTAAGGAACGTCCTAGGCACTACTTCTGTCCTTTAAACCTAGGAGGAGACTTGGTTAGAACTTATCTACATAAAAAAGCAAAGAGTTTTTCCATCAGAAAATGGCACTGATCAAGCACTGAGATATTCTTAGGCTGTGATGGTAGTGTGAGCCGAAGGAAGAAACTAGGATAGAATCTGGCACAGAAGGACATAAAAGTGTCATATCTACAGACAACAAAGCCCCCCAGACAGTGGTTAAGTGAGCAGAGCAGCCAGTGCTGCCTGGACGCCCATCAGGCTTACAAAGGCTCAGCCCTGCTCCAATCTGCTGTGGCCCTGCACCAACCTGCTGTGGCCCTGGATATCACCCAGCTCCTTCTGCAGCCTCGCATTCTTCTTCTCCTCCTCCAGCAGCCTCCTCTTCACAGTGCGCAGCTCCTGCTGGGCCTCACACTTGATGTCGTTGGCCACCACCACGGCAGTCTGCAGGTCAGCCTGGAACCGCCTCCACTCCTCAGTATCCTCCTGGAAACCCAGATTCCATCAGGTTCCTACCAGCGATGGCACCCAGACTGCTAGCTGGGCCCCCAAGTGCCCCCTGCTGACCACCGAGAAAGATGGACTGGGCAGACTTAGTGAGCCACTGGCTTCATGTGAACTCACTTCTAGGAAGAGGCACAGGTGGGAACTCCACCTCAGTGTTGTCAGTCCTCCATCCTAAAACAGAACTAGTTTAATTTTTCTTCCTGCCAACTCTCATTTATGGCTCCAGGGCCTATGATGAGGAAATGTATTACAAGAAAGCATTCTGGAGAAGGTAATCAGGGCATTTTTGGATGGTTTCTAAAGCTAACGTGGGGTTAAGTTACACTGTCGTTATCCACATCTCACCTTCATCTGCTTAGTGAGTGTCTTTAGCTGCTTCTCCAGGTCTAACTTCTGTTCCTCCAGCTTCAACACATTACCTAGAAAGAAATCAGACAGGAGTTGTAAGAGCTGTGAGACTGGGGAGAAAGTAAGCTAGGTAGCAAAGAATCAGCCTTTGATACTGCCACAGGCTTTAAAATTCATCAACTCTACTATAAACTTCAATTTTTTTAGCACTCTGCAAACTAGGGGCTAGAAGCAGGAGGTTCCTCTAAGATTGAGAATGGGATGATTTGAAAAATAAGTGGCACCCTGGTGGCGCACTGGTTAAAAGCTCAGCTGCTAACTAAAAGGTCAGCAGTTAGAATCCACCAGCTGCTCCTTGAAAATCCTTTGGGGCAGTTCTACTCTCACCTATAGGGTCCCTACGAGTTGGAATTAACTCGACGGCAACAGGGTTTGTTTTGCTTTTTTGTATTTAGGTTATATCCTCAGACAACAAGTTACACAACCGTGCAACACTACAGAAAAAGATCTAAATAGTCATTTATGTTCTCTCTGCCTCTCTAATATTCACACACAATCTACCTGAGTGCCCTTTTCTGTAGTGAGAGGACTTTCATATAATAGAGGGTACAACTGCTTATTACAACGGTGACTTTTAGACCAGTGTCTGTAGCAGTGGTTCTTAAACAGCAGGATCACTTGTGAAGCTTTTCAAGTATCGATATTTGAATGAGGATCTCCAAAGGTAAACAGAGTCTAGACTATATTTTGAAAACTTCATAGGTGACTTGACTGCTTGTTGCTGTTAGTTGGCGTCAAGTTGATTCTGAGTCACGACAGCCCAGTGTGCGCAGAGTAGAGCTGCTCCATAGGGTTTTCAAGGCCTTAATCTTTTGGAAGCAGACTGCCAGGCCTGTCTTCCGAGGCACCTCTGGGTAGGTTCTAACTGCTAGCTTTTTGGGTAGTAGTCAAGCACTTCACGGTTTGCAGCATCCAGGAACTCCGCAGTGGCATGAATGCCTCTCCCTAGTTAAGAACCACTTCAGCTTGCCTTCCCTGCCTCCCTTTCTCTCCACCATAACTGTCCTCCACCATGCTCTCAGTGTCACTGAAGTCTGCTCATGTCATTTTCCTAGTTAAAACTCTTCCGTGGGCCCTTGTGGTCTACTTTACAGCAGTAGTTGTACAGTACAGATGCGAATCAGAATCATCTGAGAAGCTTAAAAAAAATACATGTGGTCCTACTCCAATGGTTCCAGTTTGGTAGGTGGGGTGTTCTGTAGCATTGTGCTTGGGTTCAATGCTACAGAATTAGAAAACTCTCCTTAATTTCCTTTATTTCTCTGCCCATTCCTCTCGAGGATCTTACGGGAAGGAATGACTGGTCTAGGGCAGGATTTTTATGAGCCTGGATCTCCAGGCTAAAAGACCTTCCACCTTAATAATGTAATACTAATAATTATTACACTTTGACAACCCTAACGGAATAAGCACAAGGCTGGGCCTAAACTCGCTCTGGAGAGTGATTACACGCTGGTTTCCTGATGTGTCTGTACTGACTTTCAAGGGTTTGGGGACAACACAACTCACTTCTCAAGAGCAATACATCCCCCAAAACAAAGCTCCTCTCTGACTTTATTCTTTTCAAGTATGGTGCTGTTTGTGCGGAAATATATACTGACAATGGCCTCCAGTTTTTGTGTTGTATCCTTGAGCATGACCACTGAGAACACTCGGGACGGCACTGACACTGAAGGCCAACATCCCGCAGTTCTACTGTCTATCACTTCTGAGAAGAACGGAGCAGGTACTGGCAACTCTGACGCTAACCAATTAATCAAAGTATAGGATATACATGTTGGTACATATCCGGGAACTTTCCAGGCAGCTGACTAAGCAAGCTACTTTTGGTAATGGCTAGGGACACTATAAGCTTTGTGCATGAATTTCCTTTTATTACAAGAGTAAACCACATTAGATGAGATCATTTTGATAAGGTCTATTTGAACAAAGCAGGCAATGTTCAGCCTCTTTAAAAAATGTCTTTCCCTATTCAAACCAAACAATGAGTTTATAAATAAGCCATATATTGATACCTCTTCAGAACTAGGTGGTCAAGTAACTAGGACATAAGTTATGTGATATCCTAGCATCAATGGGACACATGCTGGAATTGTTTCCTCCCTGAGACCAGGAGCACACATTACGCGTAGCAGTGTGACATCCATTATCCATCTTCTACCCGCCAGATGCCTGCATAGCTGCTGTGTGCAGTTCAGGCAGTTCCGACTCACAGTGATCCCACGGGACAGACCAGAACTGCCCCGCAGGGCTCCTTTACAAGAAGCAGATTGCCATGTCTTCCTCCTGTGGCACCACTGGGTGGGTTTGAATCACTTTCCTTTCGGTTAGCAACCGAGAGCTTAACTATTGCGCCACCAGGACTGTAGTGAACAGTTTATTCTGAATAACCTCTAATAACCATGGATCATCCTGAGGAAAAGTCTATGGGAACTATCAAATAGTCACAATTGAATTGTCATAACACACTGCCTCAAACTAGATTAGTTTTCTAGAGACAGGCAGCAACATGTTTACACACAGGACACTCGACGCTTTCCAGAACACATCTGCTGTTTTTAGAATTGCCTTACATGGCCGACTCATGTTCAACTTGTGACATCCTGTGTTCTCTACAATCTTTTTTTCTATGTCATCCAGTTTTTAATTTAGTTAAAAAGATTTATTATTCAGTTTTTCTTAAGTGCCATTCTTCATGTAAGATTACAGGACACCTGAAAGTAAGAATTTTTAAATCCCAGATAACACACGTGTCATATACCCTCACAGTTACTCACTGCTGCTGGTTTTTCTCTATTATCCTGTTCCACATTTAGCCAGGTCTTGGTTTCACTTTCCAAGGATTGCCTGGTGGATTTGAAGTGTAAACCTTTTGGCTAGTAGCTGAGCTCTTAACCACTGTGCCACTAGGGCTCCAGAAACCCTGGTGGTGTAGTGGTTAAGTGGTATGGCTGCTAACCAAAAGGTCAGTAGTTAAAATTCACCAGCTGTTCCTTGGAAGCTCTCTGGGGCAGTTCTACTCTGTCCTATAGGGTCGCTGTGAGTTGGAATTGACTCGATGGGAATGGGTTTGGTTTTTTTTTTTTTGGTTTTACTTAGAGCCCTGGTGGCGCAGTGGTTAAGTGCTCAGCTGCTAACCAAAAGGTCAGCTGTTCGAATCTACCAGCCACTCCTTGGAAACCCTATGGGGCAGTTCTACTCTGTCCTGTACGGTCGCTATGACTCAGAATTGACCGGTTGGCAATGGGTTTCAGTTTTGCTTACTTTCTAGTTCACTAATGATTTGGTTATTATGTAACTTGACTGCTCGGTGCTGTTCCACCTGATCTTCCAATTCGAATATAGTTTCCTTCATGTCTTTGATCTCTGCATCACTCTCTGACGCTTTCTCCTGAAGTTTTAGGCTGGTTCTGCTCAGTTGTTCTGCTTGATGATCACATATCTCCTTCAGACAAGAGTAATCCTTTTCCATCTAGAATAAAAAAGGAATGTTCCCCAGTGAGTTTTACAACAGAAAGTTCCCACACAAACCAGCAGCAGATTCATCAACACGAGAGCAAAGGCTGTTCTTGGTATGTGCTGTACTGGGTACAGCTTCTGTATCCTTAGCCTCTGACACAGCCAAGCCTACGAACATGCAGTAAAACACAATGTCTGTAAACGACCAAGTGGGTGGATTCTGTGCACCTTCCTACAAGCAGAAAGGCAGCTGCATGTATTTCTGTACCCCTCGTTTACCTATGGGTAGGCCGGTGCCTCACACCAGGAGAGCTGGGCTGGCTGCTGTGTGTGGCTGACCCCACCTCACATCTGTTACGGAGCAGTGCCCTCTGCTGGTGAGCTATGAACGACGTGCAGCTCACGTCAAGCCCGTGAACAACGGAGGAAAACACTGCCAGGTCTTGCGCCATCCGCCATCCCCCAGATTGGCTGTGGATCAGATCTGATTCACAGGGTTTTCACTGGCTTATTTTCAGAAGTAGAGACTGCCAGGCCTTTCTTGTGCAGCACTAGTGAGTGGATGTGAACCACCAACTCTTCTATTAGTAGCTGAGAGCAAACGGTGCCACCCAGAACCCCTACCTACCCCAAATCTCCTTAGCCATAAAATACTTGTGGTTACAGTGCTTCTTTAGAGGCATACAACATGGGCATGACACAGAATGCCAGAAGAAGGCATAGAACATAGAAATGTGCATGTACCCAAAACAGAAACTTTGACTTACTTTTTCAATTTTCAAAACTTACAAATATACAAAAAAGCACTAAAATGAGACAACCATGCACCAAACAGATTTAACAGTGGCTAAATTTTGCCACATTTGCTATATCTTTTTATTTTAACTGGTTTGTTAAAACTTCAAGTTTTGCTCCCACCCCAGAGAGTGAAAATTATCCCCAAATTGATGTGTGGTCATTCCTCGAAACATTTTCCATTTTTACTATAAATGCATTTGCCCATGATAATATATGGTATTATTCTGGATGCTTTAAAAAATGTACACAAATGGTGTTATACTACTTTACGGTTTGGTAGTGTCTGTGTTATACTGGGGATTACACGACACTATGCTTTTGTCCTGTACTATATTACACTGATGATTTTGTAACTTGCTTTTTACCGCTTCTGAGATGTATCCAAATTGACACACATCATTCTAGGTCATTAATTAATTGCTGTGTAGTATCCCACTGTCTGAATATGCCAATTATTTTATTATTGTGAACATGCTCAATAAACACCACTTCCCCTTTCCTACAGTTCTTTAATTAAGTGTTACTAAGTAGTTGTACATTTACCAGGAAAACTAATAGATTAATTCTAGGTTTTGGGGGAGGAATCCCCATATGCAATAACATTTTTGTCCAATTACATTTCATGTGCAAAAGCTTCTGGCTGTTACTAAGGGGCCTTGCCTGTCTTATTCGCCCTTGTCTCCCCAGTGCCTACACAGCGCCAGCCATACGTTGCTCGTTAGCCGCCATCTATCAGCTTCGACTCATGGAGACCTTACGTATAACAGAGCGAAACATTGCCTGGTCCTGCAACATCTTCATGATTGTGTGCATCCATGAGTCCACTGTTGTGTCCACTTTGTTTCTTGAGTGCCTCCCAACCTAGAAGATCATCTTTCAAAACTATATTGGACAATATTCTGTTGTGATCCACAGGCTTTTCATTGAGTAATTTTCAGAAGCAGATTGCCAGGCCTTTCTTCCTAGTCTGTCTTAGTCTAGAAGCTCTGCTGAAAACTGTCCACCATGGGTGACCCTGGTGGTGTATGAAATATTGGTGGCATAGCTTCCAGCATCACAGCAGCATGTAAGCCACCAAAGTACAACAAACTGACAGATGGGAGAGGGGTCAGAGATGGGAGGTGCTTAATAAATGTTTGATGAATGAATGAAAGAACAAACACTGGAAAGCAGTATTGCTATGTTTTTCAACTATGAGACTATAATCAATAAAGAAGGAAAGAAGGGAGGAAGGAGGCAGGGAGAGGAAAAAAAGGAAAAGGGTAAAAGAAAACGAGAGAAAGAAGGAAGGGAAGAAATTAGGAGAGTGAGAGGACCAGCACGGGAAAGAAGCGGAGTACATCACCTGTGTTAAGTATTGTTCTGTGAAACTCGAGTTTCAGATAAACAGGTGTGTGGCACTGGATTGCAACGGGCTTGGTTTGGTTTGGTTGGTATTACGGGTTGTGGTCAATAGCTTGAAAACTACTGAAGTACATCACAGTGGCTAAGAGTGTAGACCCTAAGCCAGACTGCCAGGTTTAAATCCCAATTCTACCAAATTAAGCCCCGTGACTTTTAATCCCTGTGCCGTGTTCTCCTCATCTGAACGATGCTGCTGTTGTCATTAGTTGCTATCGATTTGATGCTAACTCATGTCCACCCCATGTGTGCAGAGTGGAATTGCTCCATAGATTTTTTAAGGCTGTGATCTTTCAGAAGCAGATTGCCAGGCCTTACTTCTGAGACACCTCTGGGTGGGTCTGAACCACCAACCTTTTAGTTAGTAAACTACTGCTTACCCATCTGTGCCACCCAGGGACCTATTTGAACAATGGAGGCAGTTAAATGAAATAATGCACTTAAAAAGTTTATCAGATAGCGAGAATACACAGGGAGTACAACTTGTAGATGTAATCAGTGTTACTGAACTTTTACATATATATTCAAAATGTAATTTTAAAAAGTTTATCACAGTGCCTGGCACATAGTAAGCACTCAATAGAAGTTGTTATTTCTCTTGTAATTGCCTTATGTCTTAGTGCATACAGTATGAGATACTAATATAGCACAGAGCACAGGTCCATTTGACCAAGAAAGCTCCAACACACACAAAAGATCAACACCATTATCTTATACCTTATGATAGCTATTTTATCAAACAGAAGACTTTTGAGGTGAAAAGTGGCCCTGTATTTTAGATACTAAAAGGTTAATATCTGAATGTAGCAAAGGAAGCAGTATTTGAGTTCTGCATTCCGAGTCAGACCGTTGCCTCGTGCAGAGCAAGCCAGGCTCCATGTCATGGGGTCCTCAGGCTGAGGGCCTCTCATCCCAGGTCAGGAGTGAAACTGGAGACTTGAACGGGTCACTGAGGCTGAGCACCCTGAAGAAGGTCTTGTGAGCCCTTGAGGTTGTTGGCCTCGTAGATGCTCTGTCCTCCCTTTGCACCCCACATGTGGGCTGGCCAGGTTTGCAGGCACCAAACGTCACACGGGGGAGGTGTGGATCACGGTGATGTATGTACACTCAGGATGCTGGGTCGGCAAACATACAGATCACATACATACAAACACTCCTCCTTCTTGATTTTGGAACGATTTCTTCGAGCTCAAAAATGTATTACAGAAAACGCTTTTCTTAAAAAACAAAAACTTTAGTTTCACAACTTCTCACAGAGCCTTGCTAGATAATAACAGGCAGGTAATATTTTTATGGTCCTGGGTATTGCAAATATTTAACAAGCTTCGCTTCTAACTGAAAGGTTGGCGATTCAAGTCTGCCTAGAAGAAAGGCCTGGTGATCTACTTCTGAAAAAATCGGCCACTGAAAACCTATATGGCACAGTTCTACCCTGAGTCACATGGGGCACCATGAGTCAGAGCTGACTCAGCCACAACGGGAGCTGGAAATACTTTTGTACTCATTTTAAAGACTAACAAATGGACAGAGAGAAACATTAAATAATTGGAATAGAATAATCCAGAGGACCAAATAGCTGATGTCAAAACCCTAGTTGGGCGACTGTCAGTCAGAATCCCAGGGTTGCCTTTTCACATCACTGGTCTTTCTGACTACCAGATACTCAGCAAGGTGATTTTCAGTGTTTTCTTTTTAAAAAGAAATCACTTTCATACATTCCAAACACCTCTCATCTTTTTCTAGAAATCTGGTATTAGGAATTACATTATAAATAGATTCAAGTGAGCTTTGAAGAAGCAGCAGTCCTTCCTGGAGAAGAGGCGGTTAGAGCCCTCCCTCCCAGTTCTGACAATCACCAAAGGCAGAGGGCAGGAGAAGCAAACAAGGCGCCCCGACTGTCCTGTGGCCTCCACACAGGGGCCAGCCTCTCACACACATGCAGGACTCCACAGTACAACCAAAAGCTGCAGGGAAGGTATGCGATTGAACTGGTCGAGAATCTCAGCAAGCATTAGACTTTTCTTCTGGCTTGTCAGACACTGAGGATGAGGAAGAGATACTGTCACAGGTCAGCTTCCTTGAGAAAAAGCCTACGCTATGGATGTGCGCATGCAAGAAGTTCATTGCGGGCTGCTCTTAGGACCAACAGCTGTATACGAGTGAGGGGAGCAGAACTGCGCTGTAGTCACAACAAAGGCCGGGGTCCATCCCATGGGAAACCATACCTCAGGCGTCTTCAGAGTTGCCTGCTGCCTTGAGGATAAAGTGCAGATGGCTTGACTGGCACCTTCTCGCACCCTGCTTCCAGTTACCACCCTGCGCACCACAACACTTACAAACTATCGGCCTTACCTCCTCGCTCAAAGCTGTGCTCTTTGGCCTCAGAGGTGGCTGTTCTCTTCCAGCAGCCTTGCCACCTTCCCCACCCCTGCCAATTCATCACCTCAAGGTTCAAGTCAGAAACCAAACAAAACATTTCTTGATAACTCAGATTTTCACGGTGATTTTTCTCTACTGTATCATAATTAAGTAAAATTCTCCTAGTTTACTGAGGCTTAAATGGTTGCTTCCTTCAAACCTTAAGGCTACAGTGTATTAGAATCCTTGGATCTGCTTAAATTTTTTCCATCTCATCTTTGTTTTCAGATAACTGAGGAGCAGTATAAACCATTGATTGAGTTCGGGTGTCAGAGCCCAGTTTGAATCCTCTTTCAACAATTAAATAGCTGGCTAGTTTCTTAGTCTCTGCTTCAGTTTCCTCAACTAAAAAAAAAACAAAAGTTAATGACAGTAAATAAGGAGGTGTGGTGGCTCAGTGGTAAAAGCGCTCGGCTGCTAACCCAAAGGTCGGTGATTCCAACCCACAAGTCACTCTGTGGAAGGAAGATGTGGTAGTCTGTTTCCATACATATTACAGCCTTGGAAGCCCTATAGGGCAGTCCTACTCTGTTCTACACCGTCGCCATGAGTTGGAATTGACTTGATGGTAACTAATGACAACACAGAAGTAAATAAACTTGGAATGAGAATGACGGCTTGAATAACTTTGTTGTTGTTAGCTGCCATCAAGTCAGCTCCGAGTAATGGTGACCTTATGTACAAGAGAAAGAAACATTGCCAGGTCCTGTGCCATCCTCAAGATTGTTGATATATTGGTATGTCTGAGCTCACTGTTGTGGATGTTGTGCCAGTCCACCTCACTGAGGGTTTCCCTTGTTCTCACTGGCCCTCTACGTTGCCAACCATGATGTCCTTTTCTAGCAACTGGTCTTTTCTGATGATGTGTCCAAAGTAAGCAAGATGAAGTCTTGCCATTCTTGCTTTGAAGGAGCATTCTGACTGTATGTCTTCTAAGACTGCTTTGTTTGGTCTTCTGGCAGTCTATGACATGTTCAATATTATTTGCCAGCATCACAATTCAAACGCATCAGTTCTTCTTCTGACTCACTTTTCCACTGTTCAGCTCTCACAGGCATATGAGGCAACTGAAAAGACCATGGCTTGAGTCAGGGACACCTTAGTAATCAAAGTGACACCTTTGCTTTATAAAACTTTAAAATCTGTATTGGGCAACAAATTTGCCTAATACAATGCACCGTTTGATTTTTTTAAAAAAATTTTATTGTGTTTTAAGTGAAAGTTTACAGTTCAAGTTAGTTTCTCATACGAAAATTTATACACATTGTTATGTGACCCTAGTTGCTCTTCCTGTAATGTGACAGCACACTCCTGCTTTCTACCCTGGATTTCCCATGTCCATTCAACCAGGTCCTGTCCCTTTCTGCCTTCTCATCTCACCTCCAGACAGGAGCTGCCCATTTAGTCTCATGAGTCTACCTGAGCTAAGAAGTACACGCTTCACAAATATCATGTTATGTTTTACAGTCAAGTCCAATCTTAGTCTGAAGAGGTGGCTTTGGGAATGGTTTTAGTTTTGCGCTGAGAGTATGGGGGCCAAGTCTCCTGGAGTCTCTCCAGTCTTAGTCAGAGCATTAAGTCTTGAGTTTTACGAAAATTTGAGTTCTGCACCCCACTTTTCTCCTGCTCCATCAGGGACTGTCTGTTGTGTTCCCTGTCAGGAAGGTCATTATTGGTAGCCAGGCACCATCTAGGTCTTCTGGTCTCAGGCTGATGTGAGTCTCTGGTTTACATGGCCCTGTCTCTTGGGCTCATATTTTCCTTGTGTCTGTGGCATTCTTCATTCTCCTTTGCTCCGGGTGGGTTGGGACCAATTGATGCATCTTAGATTGCCTCTTGCTAGCTTTTAAGACCCCAGATGCCACTCACCAAAGTGGGATACAGGACATTTTCTTAATAAACTTCACTATGCCAGTTGGCCTAGATGTCCCCTGAAACCATGGTCCCTAGAACCCCACTCCTGCTACTTGGTCCCTCAAAGTGTTTAGCTGTATTCAGGAAACTTCTTAGCTTTTGGTTTAGTCCAGTTGTGTTGACTTCTCCTGTATTTGTGTTGTCCTTCCCCTCACCTAAATTAATTCCTGGCTAAATAGTTAGTGAATACCCCTCTGCCTCCCTCCCTACCCTCCTAACCATCAAAGAATGTCTTCTTCTGTGTTTAAACTTTTTTGGGTTCTTATAATAGTGGTCTCATATAGTATTTGCCCTTTTGCAACTGACTAATTTCATTCAGCATAATGCCTTTCAGATTCATCCATGTTATGAAATGTTTCACAGATTCATCACTGTTCTTTATGGATGCATAGAATTCCACTGTGTGAATATACCATAATTTATTTATCCATTCATCCGTTGATGGGCATCTTGGTTGCTTCCATCTTTTTGCTATTGTAAACAGTGCTGCAATGAACATGGGTGTGCATATATTTGTTTGTGTAAAGGCTCTTATTTGTCTAGTATATATTCCAAGGAGTGGGATTGCTGGATCGTATGGTAGTTCTATTTCTACCTTTTTAAGGAAGGGCCAAATCGATTTCCAAAGTGGTTGTACCATTTGACATTCCCACTAGCAGTGTATAAGGGTTTCAGTCTCTTCACAGTCTCTCAAACTTCTATTATTTTGTGTTTTTTGGATTAATGCCAGGCTTGTTGTGGTGGTTAGATGGTATCTCATTATAATTTTGATTTGCATTTCCTCATGTATCTGTTAGCTACCTGAATGTCTTCTTTAGCGAAGTGCCTGTTAATATCCTTTGCCCATTTTTTAATTGGGTTGTCTTTTTGTTGCTGAGGTTTTGCAATATCTTACAGACTTTAGAGATTAGAAACTGATCGCATTTGTCATAGCCAGAAACTTTTTCCCAGTTTGTAGGTTGTCTTTTTACTCTTTTGATGAAGTCTTTGGATGAGTATAAATGTTTGATTTTTAGGTGTTCCCAGTTACCTAGTTTCTCTTCTGGTGTTTGTGCATTGTTAGTAATGTTTTGTATTCCATTTATGCCACTTATTAGTGCTCCTAGCATTATCCCAATTTTTTCTTTCATGTTCTTTATCGTTTTAGATTTTATATTTATGTCTTTGATCCATTTAGATTAGTTTTTGTGCATGGCATGATGTATGGGTCTTGTTTCATTTTTTGCAGATGGATACCCAGTTATTCTAGCACCATTTGATAAAGAGACATCTTTTCCCCAGATAACGGACTTTTTCTGTTACTGATTTCTACTTTTATAGTCAGAAAAGATGCTCTGTAATATTTCGAAGCTTTGGATTCTGTTGAGGCTTGCTTTATGGCCTAATATGTGGTCTATCTTTGATTTATTTTTGTGACTCCCTTATCTGAGTTGATATCTGGCTGCTCTGTCCTGTGTTCTAGTCTTGGGTTGTTATCTGATGTTACTGATTTTCTAACTAGAGGACTCCCTTTAGTACTTCTTGTAATTCTGGTTTGGTTTTTGTAAATTCCCTAAACTTCTGTTTATCTGGAAATGCCCTAATTTCACCATCATATTTGAGAGACAGTTTCACTGGATATATAATTCTTGGCTGGCAACTCTTGTCCTTCAAGGCTTTACATATGTCATCCCATTGCCTTCTTGCCTCTGTGGTTTCTGCTGAGTAGTCCAAGCTTAGTCTTATTGACTGTCCTTTGTCGATGACTTTTCATTTATCTTCAGCCACTCTTAAAATTCTCTTTATCTTTGGTTTTGGCAAGTTCGATTATATCTTGGTGACTTTTGGGGGGGATCTACCTGGTGTGGTGTTTGACGAGAATTTTGGATAGCTATCTTCTCATTTTTCATGATCAGGGAAGTTTTCTGTCAACAAATTTTCAAACATTCTCTGTGTATTTTCTGTTATCTCCCTCTATTTTGGTACTCCAGTCACTGGTAGGTTTTTCCTCTTGATAGAGTTCCACGTAATTCCTAGGGTTTCTTCATTTTTTTTAATTCTTTTATCTGATTTTTCCTCAAATAAGTTGTTGTCAAGTGGTTTATCTTCAATATCACTAATTCTGACTTCCATTGCCTCAATTCTGCTCCTATGACTTTATATTGAGTTGTCTAATTCTGAAATTTTATTGTTAATCTTCTGGATTTCTGTTTGTTGTTTCTTTATGGATTCTTGCAGTCTGTCTGTTAAATTGGTCATTATGCTCTTCTATAATCTTCTTAAGTTCCTCCATTGCTTTGTCTGTGTGCTCCTTGGCTTGTTCTGTGTTTCGCCTGATCTCCTTCATGAACTCTTGAAGAGTTCTGCGTATTAATCTTTCGTATTCTACCTCTGGTAATTCCAGGATATTCTCTTCCTCTGGAAGATTTCTTGATTCTTTGTTTTGGTCACTTGCTGAAGCCATCATGATCTGTGTCTTCATGTGATTTGGTATGAACTGTTGTCTCCAAGCCATCAGTAAGTTATTATATTTGTTTATTTTATGTTTGCTCACTGTGTCCTAGCTTCTTGTTTTGATATGCCCAAATAGGCTGCTTGAGTGAGCTAGTTTGATTATTGGTGCCTTTAAAGCTCTAACATCCTGTCACCAGGTGGTTAGATCTGTTACTAGGTATGTAAGCCCAGGAGTCTATTTACTTTTCTTGTATGGATTCAGCTTGGGTGTCCAGGTAGTCAGTCACCAAGTGTGTGGTGCAGGCTCTCACCTACAGTCCTAGACAGACAGGAGTGATTAGTGTAGGCAGAGTACCCGGGTGCAGTAGAGGTCACGTGCTGAGCAAGGCAGGGGGCTGATGGCTGTCCCCAAGCATCTGGGAGGAAGGCGTGTCCCTGTTCCCTAGAATGCATAGGTGGTTTTGTAGTCGAACTGCGGGCTCCAAATACTGTTGGCTGTAAGGACTGGAATGCACCACTTATTCTTGGACCCCTGTTGTGGGTGGCTAGGTGGCATGGATGGAGTCACCAGTCCCCAGGCCCCTGAAGTGGGTAGGTGAGGACCCTGCTTAATAGGCAGAGCAGTGTCAACTGTCACAAACCTGCCACTCCACGATACAGTTGAAGTTAGGCTTCAGGCATA
This sequence comes from Loxodonta africana, assembly GCF_030014295.1. NCBI lineage: Eukaryota > Metazoa > Chordata > Mammalia > Proboscidea > Elephantidae > Loxodonta > Loxodonta africana. The sequence goes on from NC_087359.1 coordinate 82,458,832, forward strand.
TACCTTGTTGTTCTGTGGTAATGAGGGCCTACACTGATGAAATAGGCCCACACAGGTCTATGCAAGGGTAAAGGCATTCAAAGCCCATGGACTCCTTATGTCTCCGACTATGCAAAGGAGCTGTACCTACCCTGCATTCCCAGCTTAGGGAAGCTGGCAGATTATTTTTTCCTGTTTCTTCATTTGTTCCCTCTTCCAGACCAGGAGAATAGCTCAAGGCTCATGACGAGTCCTACTTCTGGCCCAGGGGATGCAACAATCTCTGAAGCTGGCCTAGGACCTGGTGCAGAGTGGGGAGGGGGCAAGTAAAAGGGAGAGGGGTTTTTCCCAAAGGGGTGTTTTTTGATCTGTGCTGTAGGTTAGATGCATGTACTTATCTTTTGGTGACTGAGTGCTGCTTTTTACTGGTTCTGGAGGCTTGAGTAGACTCTCCACTGCTCGGTCTCTCCAGATGTGAAAAACATGTCCCGAGCGCCACTTCTTGCCTCACGGCACACATCAGCTGATCCAGCCTGCAGGGTGCCGGTTCCTGATGGGTCAGGTCTGGCAACTCCTCACTGCTTCTGAACTGTCTCTCCCACTCCTGCCACTCAGTCCGAATCCTCAACTTTGCCTTTGATGTACCTGGCTCTTAGCTTGTCATATATAATTGATTCACTTGTTTTTTTTTTGTTGTTGTTTTTGTTGTAAGAGGGACCACAGGGAGCATCTGACTAGTCCGTCATCTTGGCCCTCCATCTTTCTGTTTGATTTCTTGACTGCTGCTTCTATGGACATTGATTGTTGATCCAAGTAGAATGAAACCCTTGACAACTTTAATTTCTTCATCATTTATCATGATGTTGTTTATTGGTCAAGTTATGAAGATTTATGTTTTCTTTGTTTCAGGTGTAATCCATACTGAAGCCTATAGTCATTGACGTTCATCAGTAAATGCTTTAAGTCATCTTCATTTTTAGCAAGTAAGGTTGTGTCATTGCAGTACAGTGAATTACTTAATAATATCAGGAATGATATCCCTTGTTCCACATCCTGAATCCAGCTTAAACTTTTGGCAGTTCCCTGTTGATGTATGGCTACAGTTTCTTTTTTTGATTTTAGCAAAATTTTGCTAGCATGTGATATTAATGATATTGTTTGATAACTTCCACATTCCATTTGAATGCCTTTCTTTGGAATGGGCACAAATATGGATCTCTTCCTGTCATTGGCCAGGTAGCTGTCTTCCAAATTTCTTGACATAGATGAGTGAGCATCCCTTTGTTGAAGCATCTCAATTAATATTCTCTCGATTCCTGGAGCCTTGTTTCTCATCAATGCCTTCAGTGAAGCTTGAATTTTTTCCTTCAGTACCACTGGTTCTTTTTTTTTTTTTTTAAATAATTTTTATTGTGCTTTAAGTGAAAGTTTACAAATCAAGTCAGTCTCTCACACAAAAACCCATATACACCTTGCTAATACACCTTGCTACACACTCCCAATTACTCTGCCCCTAATGAGGCAGCCTGCTCTCTCCCTCCACTCTCTCTTTTCGTGTCCTTTTCGCCAGCTTCTAACCTGTGGTTCTTGATCATATGCCACCTCCTAAAATGGCTGAACATTTTGTTACAGTGACTGTATATATTCCTTCTATCTTCTTTTGATGCTTCCTGTATCGTTCAATTTTTTTTGCCCAAAGAATCCTTCAGTATTCCAATTTGAGGCTTGAATTTTCTCTTCAGTTCTTTCAGCTTGAGAAATGCCAATTGTGTTCTTCTTTTTTGGTTTTCTAACTCCAAGTCTTTGCACATTTCATTATAATACTTTACCTTGTCTTCTCAGGCCCCCTTTTGAAATATTTTGTTTAACACTTTTACTTCATCGTTTCTTTCATTCGTTTTAGCTACTCTGTACTTAGGAGCAAGTTTTAGCGTCTCTTCTGACATCTATTTTGGTATTTTCTTTCTTTCCTGTTTTTAAAAATGACCTTCCACTTTCTTTACATATGATTCCCTAGATGTCTTCACTCATCAGTGCTCAGAGCATCAAATCTATTCTTGTGAAGGTCTCTGAATTCAGGTGAGATGTATTCAAGGTTGTACTTTGGCTCTTGTGGTCTTGCTTCTGATTTTCTTCAGCTTTAACTTGTTTTTTAAGTCCCATATGTTTTTGTTTATTGAAATATTTTGAGGGTTGTGTTGAGGATTAAATTGAAGTTATGCTGAAGACTAAAGAACTCTTCAGTCACTGGAATTTAGTAAGTCCTAAATATCAGCAAATATCAGTTTTCTTTTTTGTGAAAATATTTTAAAGTCTCCGTTTTCAGCTTCAATTTGAACTTACATATGATCAATTGATAGTCTGTTCCGCAGTTAGCCTTTAGCTTTGTCTCAATTGATGATAACGAGCTTCTCCATTGTCCTTTCCCACAAATGTTTATTTGATTTGATTCCTGTGTAATTCATCTGGCAAGGTCCCTGTATATACTCATCGACTGTGTTTTTGAAAAAAGGCATTTCCAATGAATAAGTCCTTGGTCTCGCAAAATTCTATGATGCAATCTGTGGCGTCATTTCTATCACCAAGACCACATTTTCCAATTACTGATACTTCTTCATTTCCAACTTTGTAATTGTCAATGCATCTTGATAACTGCATAGTCAATTTCAGACTGTAGGAGTTCGTTAAAATCTTCAATTTGTTCATTTTTGATATTTGTAGCTGGTGCATAAATTTGAGTAACACTCGTATTAACTGATCTTCCTTGTAGGCATATGAATATTACCCTACCACTAGACAGTGCTGTAGTTCAGGATAGATCTTGAAATGTTCTTTTTGACAATACATGCAATGTCATTTCTCTTCATTTTGTCATTCCCAGAACAGTAGATCATACAACTGTGGGATTAAAAATGGCCAATCCCAGTCCATTTCAAATCACTAAAGCCTGGGATATCAGTCTTAAAGTGTTCCATTTTATTTTTGATGACTTCCAATTTTCCTTGATTCATACATTATACATTCTATGTTCTGATTACAAATGGATATTTGCAGCTGTTACTTTTCATTTTGAGTCATGCCACATAGCAAATGAAGGTCCTGAAGGTTTCATTCCATCTGCGTACTAGTAAAAATACTGTGGGTTTTCCTTTCTTTCTTTTTTTTTTTTTACCTAGCTTGGCTACTCCAAAACTCCTTCTACTTAATTCTTGGCCCTGTTCTGAATAGATACTGCTGTATCTGAATGAATAGATACATTCTTATTGGCCTAAATCTGTATTACCTTTCTTTCCATCTTCTATCAAGGGAGAGGAGAATATGCTAGTTTAGTTTACATTTCTGCTATGGAAAAAAAAGGCTATGGGAAATGGATGAAACAGGGTAAAAATCTACATTACATATTCTGAAATAACTCTTCAAAAACAGTGAGCTGGATTCTCTTTGTTAAATCTCTAAGGTGGCCTCAAAAGCTAGAGGATACAAATTGACTGGGAGCATTCATAGCATTTAGTGCCTCACCGAGGTGCTTACCGAGGCTTTTAACACAATGCCTTTGATAGCAGCAGGAAGAGCCTGATGATCTGTTTCAGAAAATCAGCCAATGAAAACCTTATGGATAACAAAAGAACACTGTCAGATATAGCACTGGAAGATGAATCCCTCAAGTTGGAAAGCACTCAGAATACGACTGAGGAACCTAATTAAGGTATTAACACACCTAGAGTAAATAATGAGTCAATCAGAAGGGGAAGGGGTGACTGCTCACCTATGGAAACCAAGAAAAGGGAGAGACAAAAGCTGGGTCCAGAGTGAGATGCAGACTTCCCTCTGGTGGAATTACATGTAAGTTCAGGGAGTCATAACCAAAAGATTTTGGTTCCACTCTAAAGACCATACCATCCTCAATCAAGCCATTAAGGAATCACTTCACCAAATACTCATGCTCAGATTCCTACCAGGGAAAATCACACCAACACTGACATTCTGGGCCACATGTCTGTCATGTTGTACAAAATAAAGTAATAAACTGGAATTCTACCTTCCTATTTTAATCTCGGTAAGCATACTTCCTGCACACAGCTGGCACCAGGTTTTGGGACTGCAAGGCTGAAGGCCTGTGACAAATTTTCTAAGGTGAAGGGTCCACCTTGAAGGCCTCTTAATGGAGAGCTTGCAGACCCCTCCCCAAGTTGCCACCCCAACATGCCTCTCCTTGGCTTCCCCATATGGGACAGCTGGGAAACAGACTGTTTTCAGAAGTTCCTTACATGCCTCTTCCTAACATGAAAGTATAAGACTGTCTCACCAAAGAGAGTTGATATTTTGTTGCCAGTTGGAGGTACTGGAGAAGGTGGGGGAAATTATGTCTGAGCTGAAAATCATTATAATTTCCACATTTTCAGCTATAATCTTAACCAACTTTCCCAGTGCTAACCAGTCCACTATTCATGCTGGAGAAGTGACCCTTAAGGTTCCCCTCACCTCTACCAAACAGATTCACCAGCACTCAACAAGCACCTACCAGGTGCCAGGGATGTACAACTAGGCTCACTTTCACACAAGCGATCCTAGTTAATCTGCAACTTTAATTTGAGTAATCTAGAGAGTCCGTGAGACAATGATCTGACAGAGCTGAAGGCCTCTCTGAAGGAGTGGCACTGTAACTGAGCCCTAAAGTTTAAAAAGGGACCAGACAAGTACAGGATGGGACTGGGGGTTGAGGAGGCATGGTTGGGCCTTGGCATGTGTGGCTGGAAGAGAGAGAGCAGAGTTAAGTTGCAGGAACTGAGGCAGGTGATGTAAGCAAGACCTAGACCAGGCAGGATTTTGTGCAACATGTGAAGTGTTTAATGCAATAGAAACCAACCAAAGGATTAAAAAATGGGGTATCAACATGATGAAATTTTGCACACTTTAGAAGATCACTATGAGTACTTTGTGGTGGAATGGATTAGAACGGGGAAAAAGGAAGACATGGGGTCCTGCTGAAAGGCTGTGGCAAACTGTGTTCATTACCCACCCAAAAGCCATTCCGTTTTTATCTTACTTAAAGTTCCTAATTTTGTTCGCACCCACCTGACTGTCAGTTTGTCATACCATGGGGGCTTGCATATTGCTGTGATGCTGGAAGCTATGCTACCCATATTCGAAAACCAGCAGGGTCACCCACGGCAGACAGGTTTTAGCTGAGCTTCCAGACTAAGACTAGGAAGAAGGACCTGGTGGTCTATTTCCGAAAAGAATTAGCCATTGAAAACCTTATGAAAAGCAGTGGAACATTTTCTGATATAGTGCCGGAAGATGGGACCCTCAGGTTGGAAGGCACTCAAAATTCGACTAGGAAAGAGCTGCCTCCTCAAAATAGAGTAGACCTTAATGAGGTGGATGGAGTCAAGCTTTTGGGACCTTCATTTGCTGATGTGGCACGACTCAAACGAGAAGAAACAGCTATAAACATCCATTAATAATTGGAATGTGGACTGTACGAAGTATGCATCTAGGAAAATTGGAAATCGTCAAAAGTGAAATGGAACACATATGCATTGATATCCTAGGCGTTAGTGAGCTGAAATGGACTGGTATTGGCCATTTTGAATCAGACAATCACATGGTCTACTATGCTGGGAATGATGACTTGAAGATGAATGGCACTGTATACATCATCAAAAAGAACATTTCAGGACCTATCCTGAAGTACAGTGCTGTCGGTGATAGGATAATATCCATACGCCTACAAGGGAAACCAGTTAATAAGACTGTTATTCAAATTTACACACCAACCACTAAGGCCAAAGATGAAGAAACTGAAGACTTTTACCAACTTGCGCAGTCAGAAATTGATTGAACATGCAATCATGACTCATTGATAATTAGTGGTGACTAGAATGTGAAAGTTGGAAACAAAGAAGAAGGACCAGTAGTTGGAAAATCTCCAGAAATGATGCTGGAGATTGCATTTTAGAATTTTGCAGGACCAACAATTCCTTCATTGCAAATACCCTTTTTCACCACCATAAACAGCGACTATACACGTTGGAAATCCTGGTAGCATAGTGGTTAAGAGCTATGTCTGCTAACCAAAAGGCTGGCAGTTTGAATCCACCAGGCACTCCTTGGAAACTCTATGGGGCAGTTCTACTCTGTCCTATCAGGTCTCTATGAGTTGGAATCAACTCGATGGCAATGTGTTTGGTTTGGGTTTATACACATGGACCTTGCAGATGGAATACACAGGAATCAAATAGACTACATCTGCGGAAAGAGATGATGGAAAAGCTCAATATCATCAGTCAGAACATGGCCAGGGGCCAACTGTGGAACATACCATCAATTGTTCATACGTAAGTTCAAGTTGAAACTGAAGAAAATTAGAATAAGTCCATGAGAGCCGAAGCATGACCTTGAGTATGTCCCACCTGAATTTAGAGATCATCTCAAGAATAGATTTGACATATTGAACACTAAAGACCAAAGACCAGATGAGTTGTAGAATGACACCAAGGACATCATACATGAAGAAAGTAAGATATCGTTAAAAAGACAGGAAAGAAAGAAAAGACCAAAACAGATGTCAAAAGAGACCCTGAAAGTTGCTCTTGAATGTCCAGTAGCTAAAGCAAAATGAAGAAATGAAGAGTTGCACAGAAAATTTCAAAGGGCAGCACGAGAAGACAAAGTAAAGTATTATAATGACATGTGCAAAGACCTGGAGATAGAAAACCAAAAGGGAAGAACATGCTTGGCATTTCTCAAGCTGAAAGAACTGGAAAAAAAAAAAAAAATCAAGCCTCAAGTTGCAACACTGAAGGATTCTACTGGGAAAATATTAAACAATGCAGGAAGCATCAAAAGAAGATGGAAGGAATACACAGAGACACTATACCAAAAAGAATTTGTTGACATGAACTCATACCAAAAGAAGAGATTGAAAAGGTAATTAAAAAGCTCCCCCCAAAAAAGCCCTGGCCCTGATGGCTTCACTGGAGAATTCTACCAAACTTTCAGAGAAGAGTTAACACCATTACTACTAAAGGTATTTCAGAGCATAGAAAAGGATGGAATACTCCCAAACCCATTCTATGAAGCCAGTATTTCCTAATACCAAAACCAAGTAAAGACTCCACAAAAAAAGAAAATTACAGGCCAATATCCCTTATGAAATTAGACGCAAAAATCCTCAACAAAATTCTAGCCAATAGAATTCAACAATATATCAAAAAAATAATTCACCATGACCAAGTAGGATTCATACCAGGTATGCAGGGATGGTTCCACATTAGAAAATGATCGATGTAATTAATCATACAAACAAAAGACAAGTACCATGTGATCTTACCAATTGATGAAGAAAAGGCATTTGACAAAGTCCAGCACCCATTGATGATAAAATATAAAGGAATAGAAGGGAAATTCTTCAACATGATAAAAGGCATTTATACAAAGCCAACAGCCAACATCATCCTAAATGGAGAGAGTCTGAAAGCATTCCCCTTGAGAATGGGAACCAGACAAGGATGCCCTTTATCACCACTCTTATTTAATACTGTGCTGGAGGTTCCTAGTCAGAGCAATTAGGCTAGATAAAGAAATAAAGGGCATCCACATTGGTAAGGAAGAAGTAAAAGTATCTCTATTTGCAGACGACATGATCTTATACACAGAAAACTCTAAAGAATTCTCAAAAAAAACATGGAAACTGATAGAAGAGTTCAGTAGAGTATCACGATACAAGACAAATATACCAAAATCAATTGGATTCCTCTACACCAACAAAGAGAACGTCAAGGAGGAAATCACCAAATCAATACCATTTACAACAGCCCCCAAGAAGATAAAATGCTTAGTAATAAATCTACCCAGAGATGTAAAAGACCTATACATAAAGAAAACTACAAGGCACTACTGCAAGAAACCAAAAGGGACCTATAGAAGTGGAAAAACATACCTTGCTCATGGATAAGACGACTCAGCAGTGTCAAAATGTCTATTCTACCTAAAGTAATATATGGACAGATATAACGCAATTCCAATCCAAATACCAATGACATTTTAAAAAATTTATTTATTGCGCTGTGTGTGAAAGTTTACAAATCAACTCACTCTATCATATAAAAAGCTATACACACCTTGCTATGTACTCCTAGCTGCTCTCCTCCTAATGAGACAGCACATTCCTCCTCTCCTCCATGTATTCCCCATGTCCATTCGACCAGCTCCTGTCCCCCTCTTCCTTCTCAATTTGTCTCCAGACAGGAGTTGCCCACATGGTCTCATGTGCCAATGACCTTTTTTAATGAGATGGAAAAACAAATCACCAACTTCATGTTGAAGGGAAAGAGGCCCTGGATAAGTACAGCATTACTGAAGAAGAACAAAGTGGGAGGCATCACACTTCCTGATTTTAGAAACTATTATATGGCCGCAGTAGTCAAAACAGCCTGGTATTGGTACAACAGCAGATACATAGATCAATGGAACAGAATTAAGAATCCAGACATAAATCCACCCACATATGAGCAGCTGATATTTGACAAAGGGCCAAAGTCTGTTAAATGGGTAAAAAACAGTCTCTTTAACAAATGGTGCTGGCATAACTGGATATCCATCTGCAAGAAGATGAAACAAGACCCATAGCTCACACCATGCACAAAAACTAACTCAAAATGGATCAGAGACCTAAATACAAAATTTAAAACAATAAAGATCACAGAAGAAAAAATAGGGACGCTAGGAGCCCTAACACGTGGCATAAACAGTATACAAAACATTACTAACAATGTACAAACACCAGAAAATAAACTAGATAACAGGGAGCTCCTAAAAATGAAACACTTATGCTCATCCAAAGACTTCACCAAAAGAATAAAAAGATTACCTACAGACTGGGAAAAAGTTTTTGGATACAACAAATCTGATCAGCATCTGATGTCTAAAATCTACACGATACTGCAAAAACTCAACAACAAAAAGACAAATAACCCAATTAAAAAAGGGGCTAAGAATATGAACAGACACTTCACTAAAGAAGACATTCAGGTGGCTAACAGATACATGAGGAAATGCTCTTGATCATTAGCCATCAGAGAAATGCAGATCAAAACTACAATGAGATTCCATCTCACTCCAACAAGGCTGGCATTAATCCAAAAAACACAAAATAATCAATGCTGGAGAGGTTGTGGAGAGACTGGAACACTTATACACTGCTGGTGGGAATGTAAAATGGTACAACCAACTTGGAAATTAATTTGGCACTTCCTTAAAAAGGTAGAAACAGAACTACCATATGATCCAGCAATCCTACTCCTTGGAATATATCCTACAGAAATAAGAGCCTTTACATGAACAGATATATGCACACCCATGTTCATGGCAGCACTGTTTACAATTGCAAAAAGTTGGAAGTAACCAAGGTGCCCATCAATGGATGAATGGATAAATAAACTATGGTATATTCAAACAATGGAATACTACACATTCATAAAGAACAATGTTGAATCCATGAAACGTTTCATAACATGGAGAAATCTGGAACACATTATGCTGAATGAAATCAGTCAACTGCAAAAGGACAAATATTGTATAAGACCACTATTATAAGAACTGGAAAAATAGTTTAAGCAGAGAAGAAAATACTCTTTGATGGTTACGAGAGGGGGGAGGGTGGGAGGGAGGGAGAGGGGTATTCACTAATTAGAGAGTAGATAAATTTCATTTTGTGAAGGGAAAGATGATACACAAGAAAGGAGAGGTCAACACAAATGGACTAAACCAAAAACAAAGAAGTTTCCTTAAAACACTGAACACTTACAAGGCCAGCATAGCAAGGGTGGCAGTTTGAGGACCATGGTTTCAGGGGACATCTAAGTCTATTGGCATAATATAATCTATTAAGAAAACATTCTGCATAACACTTTAGAGAGTGGCGTCTGAGGTCTTAAACACTAACAAGCGGCCATCTAAGATGCATCAGTGGGTCTCAACCCACCTGGAACAAGAAAGAATGAAGAACACCAAAGGCACAAAATAATTATGAGCCTAAGAGATAAAACGGGCCACATAAACCAGAGACTACATCAGCCTGAGACCAGAAGAGCTAGATGGTACCTGGCCACAACTGATGACTGCCCTGACAGGGAACTCAACAGAGAACCCCTGAGGGAGCTGGAGAGCAGTGGGATGCAGACCCCAAATTCTCATGAAAAGACCGGACTTAATGGTCAGACTGGGACTGGAGGAACCCTGGAGGCCATGGACCCTGGACCTTCTGTTACTCCAGGGCAGGAACCATTCCCAAACGCAACTCTTCAGACAGGGACTGGACTGGAATAGGGGATAGAAAATGAGACTGGTGAAGAACAAGCTTCTTGGATCAAGTCAACACATGAGACTGCTGGCATCTCCTGCCTGGGGGGGGTGGGGGGCGGGGAGATGAGAGGGCAGAGGTGGCCAGAAGCTACCCAAATGTACATGAAGAGAGAGGGGGGAGGGGAGTACTTGCTATTTCATCAGAGGGAGAGCAATTAGGAGTGTATAGGAAGGTGTATGTAATTTTTGTATGAGAGACTGACCTGATTTGTAAACTTTCACTTAAAGCACAATAAAAATTAATTTATTAAAAAAAAAGGCAGGGGGAGGGCAAAGGATATGAACAGGCACTTCACGAAAGAAGATATTCAGGCAGCTAACAGATACATGAGGAAATACTCATGATCATTAGCCATTAGAGAAATGCAAATCAAAACTACAATGCGATACCACCTCACCCAAGCAAAGCTGGCATTAATCCAAAAAAAAAAAAAATTATAATAATGTTGGAGAGGTTGTGGAGAAACTGGAACACTTACACACTGCTGGTGGGAATGTAAAATGGTTCAACCACTTTGGAAATTGATTTGGTGCTTCCTTAAAAAGCTAGAAATAGAATTACCATACAATCCAGCAATCCCACTCCTTGGAATATGAGTCCTCACATGAACAGATATATGCACACCTATGTTCACTGCAGCACTGAAAAGGTGGAAGCAATCCAGGTGCCCATCACTGGATGAATGGATAAATTATGGTATACCCACATAATGGAAGACTATGCAACAATTAAGAACAACGATGAATCCGTGAAACATCTCATAACATGGAGGAATCTGGATGGCATTATGCTATGTGAAATTAGTCAGTTGCAAAAGGACAAGTATTGTATGAGACCACTATCATAAAAACTCAAGAAAAAGTTTAAACACACACAAAAAAATTCTTTGATGGTTACGAGGGAGGGAGAGGAGTATTCACTAATTGGATAGTAGACCAGAACTATTTTAGGTGAAGGGAAAGACAACACATAATACAGGGGAACTCAGCACAACTGGATGAAACCAAAAGCAAAGAAGTTTCCTGAATATAACTGAATAGCTTCAAAGGCCAGAGTAGCAGGGATGGGGGTCTGGGGTCTGTGGTTTCAGGGGACATTTAGGTCAATTGGCATAACAAAATGTATTAAGAAAACATTCTGTATCCCACTTTGATGAGTGGCACCTGGGGTCTTAAATGCTAGAAAGTGGCCATCTAAGATGCATCAATTGGTCTCGACCCACCTGGATAAAAGTAGAATGAACACCAAAGATACAAAGTAAACATGAGCCCAAGAGATAGAAAGGGCCACATAACCCAGAGACTACATCAGCCTGAGACCAGAAGAACTAGATGGTACCTGGCTACCACCAATGAATGCCCGAACAGGGAACACAACAGAGAATAACAGAGAATCCCTGATGGAGCAGGAGAAGAGTGGGATGCAGACTTCAAATTCTCGTAAAAAGACCAGACTTAATGGTCCGACTGAGACTAGGGGGACCCTGGAGGTCACGGTCCCTGGACTCTCTGTTGGCCCATGACTGGAACCATTCCCAAAGCCAACCTTTCAGACAGGAATTGGACTGGAGTATAAGAAAGAAAATGATACTGGTGAGGAGTGAGCTTCTTGGCTCAAGTAGACACATGAGACTATGTGGGCAGCTCCTGTCTGGCAGAGGGGGACAGGCGTTGGTTGAATGGACTCCAGGGATTCAGGATGGAAAGGAAGAGTGTGCTCTCTCTGGGGGGAGAGCAGCTAGGAGTACATAGCAAGGTGTGTATAAGTTTTTGTTTGAGAGACTGATTTGTAGACTTTTACTTTGTTGTTGTTGTTAGGTGCTGTAGAGTCGGTTCTGACTCATAGCAACCCTATGCACAACAGAACAAAACACTGCCCGGTCCTGCACCATCCTTACAATCGTTGTTATGCTTGAGCTCATTGTTGCAGCTACTGTGTCAATCCACCTTGTTGAGGGTCTTCCTCTTTTCCACTGACCCTGTACTCTGCCAGGCGTGATGTCCTTCTCCAGTGACTGATCCCTCCTGACGACATGTCCAAAGTATGTAAGATGCAGTCTCGCCATCCTTGCTTCTAAGGAGCATTCTGCCTGCACTTCTTGCAAGGCAGATTTGTTTGTTCTTTTGGCAGTCCATGGTATATTCAATATTCTTCGCCAACACTACAATTCAAAGGCATCAACTCTTCTTCGGTCTTCTTTGTTCACTATCCAGCTTTCACATGCACATGATGTGATTGAAAACACCACGGCCTGGGTCAGGTGCACCTTAGTCTTCAGGGTGACATCTTTGCTCTTCAACACTTTGAAGAGGACCTTAGCAGCAGATTTGCCCAATGCAAAGCATCTTTTGATTTCTTGACTGCTGCTTCCATGGCTGTTGATTGTGGATCCAAGTAAAATGAAATCCTTGACAACTTCAATATTTTCTGTTTATCATGATGTTGCTCACTGGTCCAGTTGTGAGGATTTTTGTTTTCTTTATGTTGAGGTGTAATCCATACTGAAGGCTGTGGTCTTTGATCTTCATCAGTAAGTGCTTCAAGTCCTCTTCACTTTTCAGCAAGCAAGGCTGTGTCATCTGCATAACGCAGGTTGTTAATGAGTCTTCCTCCAATCCTGATGCCCGTTCTTCTTCATGTAGTCCAGCTTCTCGTATTATTTGTTCAGCATACAGATTAAATAGGTATGGTGAAAGAATACAACCGTGACGCACATCTTTCCTGACTTTAAACCAATCAGTAACCCCTTGTTCTGTCCGAACAACTGCCTCTTGATCTATGTAAAGGTTCCTCATGAGCACAATTAAGTGTTCTGGAATTCCCATTCTTTGCAGTGTTATCCATAGTTTGTTATGATCCACACAGTCAAATGCCTTTACATAGCCAATAAAACACAGGTAAACATCCTTCTGGTATTCAAACTTTCGCTTAAAGCAGAATAAATAATAAATAAAAAGAATTGGTTGACATACAACCATTTCAGGAAGTAGCATAAGATTAGGAACTGATGGTACTGAAGGAAGGAGTCCAAGCTGCACTGCAGGCATTGGCGAAAAACAAGGCTACAGGAATTCCAATTAAGATGTTTCAACAAACACTGGAAATGCTCACTTGTCTATGTTAAGAAATCTGGAAGACAGCTACCTGGCCAACCGAGTGGAAGAGATCCATATTTATGCATATTCTCAAGAAAGGTGATCCAACTGAATGCAGTAATTATTGAACAATATCATTAATATCATACACAAGTAAAATTTTGCTGAAGATCATTCAAAAGCAGCTGCAGTAGTACATTCACTGAGAACTTCTAGGAATTCAAGCCAGATTGAGAAAAGGATGTGGAACAATGGATATCATTGCTGATGTCAGATGGATCCTGGCTAAAAGCAGAGAATACCAGAAAGATGTTTGCCTGTGTTTTACTGACTATGCAAAGGCATTTGACTGTGTGGATCATAACAAATTATGGATAACATTGCAAAGAACAGGAATTCCAGAACACTTAATTGTGCTCATGAGGAACCTTTACTATAGATCAAGAGGCAGTTGTTCGAACAGAACAAGGAGACACTGTGGGGTTTAAAGTCAGGAAAGGTGTGTGTCAGGGTTGTATCCTTTCACCGTATCTATTCAATCTGTACACTGAACAAATAATCTGAGAAGCTGGACTATATGAAGGAGAATGGTGCGTCAGGATTGGAGGAAGACTCATTAACAACCTGCGTTATGCAGATGACACAACCTTGCTTGCTGAAAGAGAAGAGCATTTGAAGCCCTTACTGATGAAGATCAAAGACCACAGCCTTTGGTATGGATTACACCTCGACATAAAACAAAAATCCTCACAACTGCACCAATATGCAACATCATGATAAACGGAGAAAAGATTGACGTTGTCAAGGATTTCATTTTACTTGGATCCACAATCAACATCCATGGAAACAGCAGTCAAGAAATCAAAAGATACATTGCATTGGGCATGTTCTGCTGCAAAAGACCTCTTTAAAGTGTTCATAGGTCCTAGTAGAAATACAACGAGAATGAGCCTTTGAAATGAGGATGGTGTGACTTGTCCTTGCTTACTTTGGACATGTCATTAGGAAAAATCAATTGCTGGAAAAGGAAATCATGGTTAGTAGAGGGTCAGCGAAAATGAGGGAAACCTTCAATGATGTGGACTGACACAATAGCAGGAATATAGACACAATAGCAGCAACAATGAATTCAAACATACCAAAGATCATGGAGATGGCGCAGGACTGGGCAGGATTTCATTCTGTTATAGGTAAGGTCACCATGAGTCAGAGCTGACTCAACAGCAGCTAACACGAATTTTGTTCTCAGAGATCTTTTGGTTTCAGGGAAGGCGGGCTTGGGTGGGCAATAGAGTTCTGCAAAATTAGATATAAAGATATTAGATATAAAGGCTTCTGGGGAAAAAATGTTTTCCCTGATAAGGCTTAGGTGTCTGATTTCTGCCTTAAAGCAAAGTATGGTGACGAGATGCTGGAAGATGCTGTAGCTGTCTTGTTCCCTTTATGGAAAGGCCAAGAGCGTGACAGAGCTGCCGGCTCAAAGCCTTGATATTATGAAGCTACCAGATCAAGGTTAGTGATTGCTCACCTCCAGACTTCATATTGTGGGAGCAAAGTGATCTTCTCTTTGCTTAAGCCGTTTCAGTTGCTACGTTTTCAGTTGTATACCCTTACTAAACTCTCCCAGTGCTAACCAGTCCACTACTCACACTGGAAAAGTGATGCCTTAGGTTCCCCTCACCTCAACCAAACAGATTCACCAACACTCACCAGGCACCTACTAGGTATGAGCCAAAGCATCACCTGGCTACACTCACTGACCACCTATTTCAATCAGGTTTCAAGATCTCTCAAGTCCTTTAAGGAGACCTATTCTGATAAGTGGAAAACACCTCGACAAATAACAGCAACATCATCATTCTGAAATCATGATTACAGGCTAATCTATTTGCCACATCTTTCTCTAAAATTCTTGTTCTGCCATTTTTGGATAGTGTCTGCTATAATTAGTTTGGCCTCATTACAAATACTGGTTATACACTGACCATTTTCACTGCTAGTGGTTCTCCCTAAGGAAGCCCTGCATTACAAATACTGGTTATACACTGACCATTTTCACTGCTAGTGGTTCTCCCTAAGGAAGCCCTGCTGGCACGATAGTTAAGTACTCAGCTGCTAAATGAAAGTTTGTCGGTTCAAACCCACCAGCTACTCCATGGGAGAAAGATGTGACAGTCTGTTTCCGTGAAGATTACAACCTAGGAAACCCCATGGGGGCAGTTTTGCTCTGCCCTATGGGGTCACTATGAGTCAGAATTGACCTGATGGCAGTGTGTTTGATCTCCCTTGACCACTCAGAACAAGTGATTCCTCATTATCTTCTTACTACTCTGAAATAGATCCTAGAGCTTCTATAGAAAGAACTAGGCTTCAGTCTCAGGGGGAAAAAAATCAGTGTCCTTCTTTTAAAATGTCTAGGCTTCAAGCCTAGTAAAGATATTCTACCTTGAAACCAAGATCCTAAACAACTGAAAAGGTGAAAGTAAAAATACCTTAAACCTGAGTTGCATTCTAGTCTGGGAAAACAATAACGTCATTCAGCTGCATGCTGCTTGCTGGCCAGGGCAGACACGTGTGGCTTATGGCAGCTGAGGTTTTGGGGTCTGTGAGAACTAGATCCTTCCTCAAAGTTGTACATGTTGTACATGTACAAAGTCACACGATCACAGAGTAAGCTGCCTGCAAAGTGTATATGGTGTGTATCAACAAAGCTGGAAAAAATGGAGATATTGGCAAACAGTTGAAAACGAATAGAGGAAGATTCTACAAAACACTCAAGTGATTACTGTACAAGTTCTACTAATTTTCCATTTATTGTGTGAGGAAAAGATCCCATCCCTTCCAAAAAAAGTACATTTTAAGGATTTTCAGAGCCTCTTCTAACAGTATCTGAGCCACTTAAGTAACTTACCTAACCTGGAAACTTACACACTTACTGAATCTATTAGACCATAGGATAGTTTAGCATTGCTTTTTCCCTTTGTAAACAGGTTACCTTGTTCTTGCCTCATAAAACACATCTTCTGCCAAGAGTTAGAGTGGATGAACGCACTGCTCAAGGGGTCAAAGTCGTTCATCTTCAGCAGCTCCCTTGGTGGGTATCAGAGGAACCATTTTGGCATCTGCTTAAGGTGGTTATATTTGAAAGTTCTATGCATAAATGTCAAGTGAAACGAATAAAAACTGAGGAATTAGGATTTACCCCAGGAATACAAAGACGATTTAACACTAGCCTACCTTAAATCTGTCATGGAAATTCATCTCATTAACAAATTAAAGGAGAAAAATCTTATAATGACATAAAAACTATAAGATCATATCAGTAGATGTAGAAAAATTCAACCCCTGTCCTTTATTTAAAAACAAACAAACAAACAAAACAAAACACCTGTCTTAGTCATCTAGTGCTGCTCTAACAGAAACACCACAAGTGGATGACTTTAACAAAGAGAAATTTATTTCCTCATGGTAAAGTCGGCTAGAAGTCCAGATTCAGGGTGCCAGCCCCAGGGGAAGACTTTCCCTCTCTGTCGGCTCTGGAGGAAGGTTCCTGTCCTCAATCTTCCTCTGGTCAAGGAGCTTCTCTGCGCAGGGACCCTGGGTCCAAAGGACACACTCTGCTCCCAGCACTGCTTTGTTGGTGGTATGAGGTCCCCTGTCTCTCTGCTTGCTTCTCTCTTTTATATCTCAAAAGAGATTGGCTTAAGACACAATCCAGTCTTGTAGATTGAGTCCTGCCTCACTAACACAACGCCGCCCATCCCCGCTCATTAACGTCATAGAGGCAGGATTGACAACATATAGGAAAATCACACAATCCTGTACGATTGGCCCAGCCAAACTGATATGCACATTTTTGGGGGGATATAATTCAATCCATGACAACATCTCTTCTCAAAATACTTGTATAACTTAATAAGGGGTGCCTACCAAATACCTACAACAAGCACACTTGATGACAAAATGTTAAATGCATTTCCTTTAAAATCAGGAACAAGATCCTCCGCCATCACACCTCTATTCAACAACGTACAATGTAAAGAGGCTTGCTCAAGCTCACAAAATTAGTCACAGGAAGAGAACAAAGAAATGTACAAAAAGCAGAATGATAGAATTAATAAAGATAAAAGAAGAAATCCGTCAATCACAAAACAGATTAGCAGTATAACTGATAAATTAATCTAGCTGGTTCTTTGTTTTTACGGAATGTGAAGATGACATATTCTTTTCTTCTGGATAGGAAGAGTAAATATTGTAATTATGTTGATACAAGTTTGTATGCATGCCCAAACGTGTGTAAACTGGAAAAAAGTCTGAAAGGACATAAAATAAAATGTTACCAGTGTTTTTCTCCAAGTGGTGAGATTAAAGGTAATACTTATTTTCTTCTTTATACTTTTCTGTATTTTCTAAATAATTTATGATCAGAAAAAATGAGCTATTTTTTAAGATATCAAATTATTTCTCAGTGACACATATGTGTAATATAATGTCAATCAAAATACTGAAGAGACACAGGAAGAAGTGAAACAGAACTTCCAGAAGCATACCTGGGAGATAAAATATTTTGCAAAAGAGTAATGGAAAACCAGTTGCCATCACTATGGTCCTCACTATGGTGACCCCGTGTATGTTAGAGTAGAACCGTACTCCATAGGGTTTTCAGTGGCTGATTTTTTGGAAGCTAATCACCAGCCGTTCTTCCAAGAACCCTTTGGGTGGACAAACCTCCAGTGTTTTGGTTAGTAGCTGAGCTTGTTAAACATTTGTTACCACCCAGGTACTCCTAAGAGTAATTTGGGGGAGAGAGGCTTATTCCACAAGATATTAACCCTAATGCAAAGCTATAACTCTCAATCTACAGTTCAAATGACCACCTGCTAGTAATCTCTAGTGAAACTGCTTCCATATTTTCAATAAAATGCCTATGAGCTTAGAACACAGACAATGATAAAAACTTCGACTGCTGCCCACTGCTAAGACATCAGAGCCTAATGCCAGAATCAGGTTGCAAGTGACTAATAGCAAGGCAGATGACGCAGTAGAGAAAAACCTGAGTGCTCATAGCATAATCTGCTTCTTGAAGCAGTGACAACCCCTGATAAAAAGTGGGAAGATGTTTTAACCCCTCCTCCCAGCTGTTCCCTAAATCACAGGCCCAGAGTATATGTGAAGCAGAAAACAGGAAGGCACCTCTCCATACCTGTCCAGCGCTGCTCTGTGAGGCAGGCAGAACAGCACAGGACTGCTATGCTACCATCACCACCAATCTTGCAGCATAAGACAAAATTCCAAATTTATTAAAAGATTACTAAAATAATGAAAAAAGTCATTCTAAGTGAAAAAGAAAACAAAGGAAATGATTAAGAGAATCAAATGATGTAACAATTTAATATCAAATGCTGGCAAGGGCTCACGCAAACAAGCATTCTCGTGAACTACTATTGGTGGGAACAAACTGATAGAATCTTTCTAAAGGGAAATTCGGCTGTACGTATTGCAAGTCTTTAAAATGTTCATACCATTTGACTTGGTAAGTCAACATCTAGGAATTCTTCCTAAGAAAATAATTAGAGATATATTAAAAAAAAAAAAAAAAGTATTTGTAATATCGAAAGACCAAAAGAAGAAAAATGTTAGAAAATAGAGGATTAGTAAAGTTAACTGTGAGATAGGTATATAACAGAGTACTATCTGGCTTTTGTGCTGGACTACTAACCTAAAGGTTGGCAGTTTGATTCCATTCAGAGGCACCAAGGAAGGAAGGCCTGGAGATCTTCTGTAAAGATTACCTATTGCCATCAACTAAAGATTTCAGCGAAGAAAACCCTATGGAGCAGTTCTACTCTGTAACACATGTGGTCACCGTGAGTCAGAACTGACTAGACAGCAACAGGTTTGGTCTTTAGTTTTTATCTGGCTTTTAGTCTTGTTTAAAAGACTATTTAATGAGGAGAATATGCTCAAAAATGTTAATTGCAAAAAAAAAAAAAAAGGTTAACATGTACAAGATAATTCTAAAATTGTTTTCTTTCTTTTTCTAACTTGTGAGATACCCACACACATATATCTGAAAGAAAACCTCAAAATAGTGGTTATATTATCAGTTGGAGTGGAGGCTTAGGTGATTTTAATTTTCTGTTACTAGCAGCCACAAGTGTCTTGACTAATGAACCTGCCTACCCTCACTCAATCTTCAAGACTCAGCTTAGTTGCTACGTCTTTCAAGAAGTCCTCTTGTCTCTCACATTATCTTAGATGTTCCTCCTCTGCCATCAAGTCAACCTCAACTCATGGCAACCCCGTGTGTGTCAGAGTAGAACTGTGCTCCACAGGGTTGTCAACGGCTGATTTTTCAGAAGTAAACTGCCATGGTAGTTAAACAGTTAACATCTAAGCTGTGAACTGAAAGGTTGGAGGCTTGAGTCCACCCAGAGAGCCTCAGAAGAAAGATCTGGCAATGTACTTCCAAAAACTCAGCCACTGAAAACCCTATGGAGCACAGTTCTACTCTGACACACATGGGGTCGCCATGAGTTGGATCCAACTTGATGGCAACTGGTTTTCCTCCTCTGCACTTGACTCTGGGTTGTCCTCGATAATATTCCTTATCATTGGATTAAAATCACTGATTTGATTCAGTATACCCCTACTACACTTTGAACTGTCCACAGTCAGAAATCTGGGTGTTTCATTTTTGTACGCCAATCTGTTTGGAATTTAATCAGTCTTCAAGCTTGAATGCTGGATTCATGAATGAAATGGACTGAGCAAACGATTCTTTCTGCTCTGTGAATTTATGGGTCAAGGATAGGAATCTAACCAGAATGATCGAATACTTGTAAAGAGAGATCTTTTCTTACCTTGGATAGCAGGCTTGACACATGTGTAATTTCACCATTTGCCTTTAGTAATTCTTGTTTAAGCTCAGAGCAAGAGAGTTCCAGTTGATCTTTCTCAGCACGAGCTACTTTCAGCATTTCTTGAGCTTCACAGCTCTCTGCCATTTGCCCCGTAGGACTGGTCTCTACAGCTCTTTGCTTCTCATTCTCCAGTTGAGCCTTTAAAGATCCATTTTCAATCTTCAGCCCTTCCAAGGTAACTCTACATTCTTCCAAAGTTTTGGCCATCACACTATGATTATGCCGTTCCAGTTCTAGAAACCCATTCAGTTTTTTGTTTTCTTCCTTCAGGTGTTTAATCATTTCTAAGGCTCCTTGGTTTTCTTCCTCAACTTTCCGTAAGCTACAGGTCAACTGCTGCTGAATAATGAGCAATTTCTCTCTTTCAAAGCGGCCCTGGTCAAGAATGTCTGAGCATTTCTGCTCCAGTTCGAGAATTTTGCCTTCTTGGACATTGGGCTCTTCATTCTTTACTCGCTCTTGTAAAAGATTTATCAGCTTCTCATTTTCTTGACTTAATTGCTCTGCCCTCTCTCGATGCTGATGAAAGGATGTCTCCAAAATGGTCTTCTCATCCGCCAGCTTCTCATTTTCAGCTGTCAATTCCTGCACCATTTGTTGCTGGTCTGATAATTCCTGTAAAGTAGCCTGCAGCTCTTCTGCTGTGCTGTGGTGATTCTCTTCCATCTTTTGTATCTTCTCAGTAAGGGAAGCCAGAGACAATTCACTACTATTGTTAGGGGAACTTCCAGTGGCAGAACACTTTGAGCTCTTAAGGGGGTTGCTATTGGAAGATACAGGTCTAGAGGGGGTATCTGCTGTTATGTGCTCAAAATCGGAGGCATCTGGTGACAAGGAAGCTTTGGTAACATCGCTACTTGAAGAATCTGACGTCCTTAATGCATTTTCACGTATGTTTCTTTTAAACTCATCTATTTCACCTGACAGCTGATTTCTAGTCCGGCTTCCGAAGCTTGACTCTTGAGTTAGAGATGTTGGGGAGCTGCTATCACCAGTGTGACTTGCTGCTCCTTCTGAGTTTGGCGAATGCTCAAGGTAAATCAGCTTCTCCTTCAAGGTCCGGTTTTCTTCCTTTAGATGAGCAAGCTCTTTCTGAAAATTCTTGTTCTTTTCCTCAAGAGCTCTTATCAAAGGCTCTGTGTCACATGATAAAAAGGGTATTCCATCTACACTCGGGTCTAAAGAACCAGTTTCTTCAGTGTTCAAGGCTCTCTTTTCTTTGCATTTCTTTAGTTCACTTCTAAGCCTGTTTATTTCACTATCTTTCACTTTGGCTTCTGCCAAAAGTTCCCGAATGTGAGACTCAAGCACTGCCTTTTCTGCACTTTCATTCTCTTGCTTGGCTTTTGAGGAGGTAGTCCTCAGGTGTTTGGTAGGGGTGGGTGTGCTAGAAGAAGTTGGACTGGACACCGATTTCCTGGGGTTTGAGGGACCACGTGGCACAGACCTCTCTCTTGAGACGGCTACTGAAAGTTCCCGTGGAGCTGGAATGCCTGTCCGTTTGGTTGCTGCAGCAGCACCTAAGAAAAAAGAAGAAAAAACTGAAGAAAGAAAAAAAAAACCCAAACACTTTTATAAATGAAAAACGAATGGCTTTAAATCACATGAAATAGTGAACACTGCGGCTGTGGCTCTTCATCTGCTTCCTCCTCCTTTAGATAACCACCTAGTTCTATTGGGGCTTCTGTACCTCCTTCCCCAGCCCTATATTTTGGAGGAAGGTGACTCCTCTACTGGCTCTAGCCAGCATAATCCCACCCAGAGCCATAGTGGCTGACCCAGGGCATGGACTCACACCTCAATTAAGACCAACGAAACATAAGGAAAGGTTTTCTGGGCAAGCTTCTGAAGTGTCACGTGAGTGAAAAAGCACGTCAATCTAGAAATGCTTGGTAACCTAACCATCTTGCCATTACAAAAGAATAGTGAGAATGCACAAAGCAGAGTAGAGAGAACCAAAAAAAAAAAAAAAAAACCAAGTGGCTAACAGACCTATGAGGAAATGCTTGAGATCACTAGCCATTAGAGAAATGCAAATCAAAACCACAATGAGATACCATCTCACCCAGACATTACTGGCACGAATCAAAAAAACAGAAAATAACAAACATTGAAGAGGCTGCCGGGAGATGGGAACTCTTATGCACTGCTAGGGGGAATGCAGAATGATACAACCATTTTGGAAAATGATACGGTGCTTCCTTATAAAGCTAGAAATAGAAATACTATATAGTCCAGCAATTCCACTCCTAGGAATATATCCTAAAGAAATAAGAGTCATCATGCGAATAGACATATGCACACCCATGTTCACTGCAGCATTGTTTACAAAAGCAAAAAGATGAAAACAACCTAGATGCCCCTCAATGGAAGAATGGATAAACAAACTGTGGTACATACACACAATGGAGTATTACACAATGATAAAGAACAATGACGAATCTCATAACATGGATGAATCTGGAGGGCATTATGCTGAGTGAAATAAGTCAACCGCAAAAGGGCAAATATTGTATGAGACCATTACTGTAAAAACTCATGAATAGGTTTACACATAAAAAGAAACAATCTTTTATTTGACAAAGGCCCCAAAACAGTTAAATGGGGAAACCCAACAACCCACTGCCATGGAGTCAGTGGGGAAAAGACAGTCCTTTTAACAAATGGTGCTGGCATAACTAGATATCCATCTCAAAAAAATGAAACAAGACCCATACCTCACTCCATGCACAAAAACTAACTCAAAATGGATCACAGACCTAAATTTAAAATCTAAAACGATAAAGATCATGGAAGAAAAAATAGGGACAATGTTAGGAGCCCTAATACATGGCAGAAACAGTATACAAAACATTATAAAGAATGTAGAAGGAAAACTAGATAACTGGGAGCTCCTAAACATCAAACACCTATGCTCATCCAAAGACTTCACCAAAAGAGTAAAAAGACTACCTACAGACTGGGAAAAAGTTTTTAGCTATGACATTTCTGATCAGTGCCTGATCTCTAAAATCTACATGATAATGCAAAAACTCAACTGCAAAAAGACAAATAACCCAATTAAAAAATGGGCAAAAGATATGAATAGACACTTTACTAAACAAGACATTCAGGTAGCTAACAGATATATGAGGAAATATTCATTAGCCATTAGAGAAATGCAGATCAAAACTACGATGAGATTTCATCTCACTCCAACAAGGCTGGCATTAATCCAAAAAACGCAAAATAATAAATGTTGGAGAGGCTGTGGAGAGACTGGAACACTTCTACACTGCTGGTAGGAATGTCAAATGGTACAACCACTTTGGAAATCGATTTGGCCCTTCCTTAAAAAGGTAGAAATAGAACTACCATATGATCCAGCAATTCCACTCCTTGGAATATATCCTAGAGAAATAAGATCCTTTACACAAACAGATATATGCACACCCATGTTTATTGCAGCACTGTTTACAAAAGCAAAAAGATGGAAGCAACCAAGATGCCCATCAACGGATAAATGGATAAATAAATCATGGTATATTCACACAATGTAATTCTATGCATCAATAAAGAACAGTGAGGAATCTGTGAAACATTTCATAACATGGAGGAACCTGGAAGGCATTATGCTGAGTGAAATTAGTCAGTTGCAAAAGGACAAATATTGTATAAGACCACTAATATAAGAACTTGAGAAATAGTTTAAACTGAGAAGAAAACATTCTTTCGTGGTTACGAGATGGGGTAGGGAGGGTGGGAGGGGGCATTCACTAATTAGATAGTAGATAAGAACTACTTTAGGTGAAGGGAAAGACAGCACACAGGACAGGGGAGGTCAGCACAATTGCAAAGAAGTTTCCTGAATAAATTGAATGCTTCGAAGGCCAGCGAAAGAGGGGCAGGGGTCTGGGGACCATGGTTTCAGTGGACATCTAAGTCAATTGGCATAATAAAATCTATTAACAAAACATTCTGCAACCCACTTTGAAGAGCGGCGTCTGGGGTCTCAAACGCTAGCAAGCAGCCATCTAAGATGCATCAGTTGGTGTCAACCCACCTGGATCAAAGGAGAATGAAGAGCACCAAGGACACAAGGTGATTACAAGCCCAAGAGACAGAAAGGGCCACATGAACCAGCGACTACATCATCTTGAGACCAGAAGAACTAGATGGTGCCCGGCTACAACTGATGACTACCCTGACAGGGAACACAACAGAGAACCCCTGAGGGAGCAGGAGAGCAGTGGGATGCAGACCGCAAATTCTCGTAAGAAGACCAGACTTAATGGTCTGACTGAGACTAGAAGGACCCCGGTGGTCATGGCCCCCAGACCTTCTGTTGGCCCAGGACAGGAACCATTCCCAAAGCCAACTCTTCAGACATGGATTGGACTGGACAATGGGTTGGAAAGGGATGCTGGTGAGAAGTGAGCTTCTTGGATCTGGTGGACACTTGAGACTATGTTGGTATGTCCTGCCTGGAGGAGAGATGAGAGGGTGGAGGGGTTTAGAAGCTGGCAAAATGGACACGAAAAGAGAGAGTGGAGGGAGAGAGCGGGCTGTCTCATTAGGGGGAGAGTAATTGGGAGTGTATAGCAAGGTGTATATGGGTTTTTGTGTGAGAGACTGACTTGATTTGTAAACTTTCACTTAAAGCACAATAAAAATTATTTAAAAAAAAAAGAAAAAATCTTTCATGGTTATAAGGGAGTGGAGGGGTGGAAATAGAAAAACACAAAATAGGCAATAGATAAACGGTAACTCTGGTGAAGGTCAAGACAGTACACAATTCTGGGGAAGCCAGCCCAACTTGTACAAGGCAAGGTCATGGAAGCTCCATAGACACAGCTAAACTCCCTGAGGGACCGAATTACTGAGCTAAGGGCTGTGGGGACCATGGTCTTGGGAAATAGCTAGCTCAATTGGCATAACGCAGTTTATAAAGAAAATATTCTACATTCTACTTTGGTGAGTAGCATCTGGGGTCTTAAAAGTTTGTGAGCAGCTATCTAGGATACTCCAGTGGCCTTGGCACTTCGGGAGCAAGGGCGGTTGAAGAAAACTAAAGACACAAGAGAAAGATTAGTCCAAAGGAATAATGGACCACAACTACCATGTTCTCCACCAGACTGTGTCCAGTACAACTAGATGGTGCCTGGCTACCACCACTGACTGTTCTGACAGGGATCACAATAGAGGGTCCCAGACAGAGCTGGAGAAAAACGTACAACAAAACTCTAACTCACAAAAAAAGAAAAGAAAAACAGACTTACTGGCCTGACAGAGACTAGAGAAACCCTGAGAGTATGGCCCCTGGACGCCCTTTTAGCTCAATAATGAAGTCACTCCCGAGGTTCACCCTTCAGCCAAAGATTAGACAGGTCCATAAAACAAAATGAGACTAAAGAGACATACAAGCCCCGGGGCAAGGATGAGAAGGCAGGAGGGGACAGGAAAGCTGGTAATAGGGAACCCAAGGTCAGGAAGGGAGAGTGCTGACATGTGGCATTGTTAACCAATGTTATAAAACAATATGTGTACTAACTGTTTAATGAGAAGCTAGTTTGTTATGTAAACCTTCATCTAAAACCTACTGTTGTCGAGTGGATTCCAACTCATCGCGACCCTATAGAACAGAGGAGAACTGCCCCATCAGGTTTCCAAGGAGCGCCTGGTGGATTTGAACTACTGATCTTTCAGTTAGCAGCTGTAGCTCTTAACCACTATGCCACCAGGGTTTCCATCTGAAGTACAAAAAACAAAACAAAACAAAACCTGTTGCTGTTGAGTCAATTCCGACTCATAGTGACCCCATAGGACAGAGTAGAACTACCCCATAGGGTTTCCAAGGAGCGGCTGGTGGATTCAAATGGCCAACCTTTTGGTTAGCAGCCAAGGGCTTAGCCACTGTGCTACCAGGGCTCCATGAGTACAACACTACACATTTAATAGTTTTAAGTGTCCAAATGCCTCACTGTGTCATACTAACCAATAAAGAAAAGTTTTATTTAATTATTTTTGTGAAAAACGGAATATAATAAAATATTTTAGTAATGCCAGTTCTCTGAGATGAAGTAATTTTGGCAAGAATCATAATAAAAACTGGGAAGATAAGTAAAGCTTCACCATGCCTACAGTCAGAAAAGGCAAACCTGAAAGCTCAAGACTGATCATTATAAAGGCATTTGCCATTCCTAACAATGCCACGCAAATTAAGGTTTCCTTTAAAATTTTTTTTCATTGTATATATAGCCCAAAGTTTGCCATTTTAACCATTTTTAAGTGTACAATTCAGTGGCATTAATTACATTCAACACGTTGTGGAACCATCACCCCTATCCATTTCCAAGTTTTATATCCCCCAAACAGAAACTCAGTACCCCTTTGGCAGTAATTCGTATTCCTTCCACTTCTCAGTCTCTAGTAACCGCTAATAAACTTTTGTCTCTATTCATTCGCCTATTCTAGATATTTTATATAAGTGGGATCACCCAACATTTGTCCTTTTATGTCTGATTTATTTTACTCAGCATAATGTTTTCAAGGTTCATCCATGTTGTAGCATGTATAAGGACTTCACTTCTCTTTATGGCTGAGTAATATTCCACAATAAAATAACTCTTTAAAGTGTTAAAAAGCAAAGATGTCACCTTGAGGAATAAGGTGTGTCTGACCCAAGCCACAGTATTTTCAATCACCTCATGTGCAAGTGAAAGCTAGACAATGAATAAGGAAAATCGAAGAAGAACTGATGCCTTCAACTATGGTGTTGGTGAAGAATATTGAATATACCGTGGACTGCCAGAAGAACAAACTAATCTGTCTCAGAAGAAGTACAGCCAGAATGCTCCTTAGAAGGAAGGATGGTGAGACTTCATTTTATGTACTTTGGACATGTTATCAGGAGGGAAAAGTCCCTGGAGAAGGACATCATGTTTGGTAAAGAAGAAGGTCATGGAAAAAGAGGAACACCCTCAACGAGATGGACTGACACAGTGGCTGCAACAACTGGCTCAAAGATAGCAATGATTGTGAGAATGGCACAGGACCAGGTAGTGTTTAATTCTGTTGCAAGAAGGGTCGCTATGAGTCGGAACCAACTCCATGGCACCTAACAACAATAATGACAACATTCTGTTGTATGTATATCCCACATTTTGTTTACTCATCCCTCTTTTAATAGGCACTTGAGTTATTTCCACCTTTTGACTATTGTGAATAATGCTGCAATGAATGTTGCCGTACAAGTATATGTTTGAGTCCCTGCTTTCAAGACTCTTGGGTGTATACCTAGGGGGGAAAGGGGTCTTTCCTTTTTATCTTCAATAATTTGCTGGTATTGAAGATGGCAAGAACTAAATTTGAACAGATTAACTCCGTCATTATTTTTAGCTACTGTTTAACTCCTTCCTTTGCTGCCAAATCCTAGTCTGTTCTCCATTTAGGTGCTACATATGCTTTTTTGAACCTACTATTTCTTTACTACAAACCAAAATATATTTATGAAATAAGCTGGTAGTACACAATCCAGATGTATTTTTTAGTCATCTGCTCTTTTTTCAATTTTGCCACTTCATGGTCATTCTAAGACAGTCAACAGTGTAATTTGTTTTCTTTTCTAAAAGGTTCTTCCCATCTCTGTAAACTTCATTTCAAAAACTGTAAGAAGCAGAGGTTAGGTTTATAGAGTTGCTAAACTGATCACCAGACCAAACTAAGGTTGGTGCTTGGCCATTCACTCCCCCATGTATGCCTAAGTCTCCAGCCCAGACATCTCTCTTCCTAGGCACTGAAGAGGAAGAGCAAGAGCAAGATAACAAACAGATGAAATCAATCAGAAGAGTTCTACGACTCATTTTGTTGTTGCTGAGTTGGCTCCGACTCAGGCGACCTTATGTATAACAGAAAGAAACACTGCTTGGTCCTGCACCACCTCTGTGATTGTTGCTATGTTTGAGCCCATTGTTGTGGCTGTTGTGTCACTCCATCTCACTGAGGGTTTCCTTCATTGTTGTTGGTTCTCTACTTCTCATGCTGTTGTTGTCAAGTGCGTCGAGTCAGCGACCTTATATAATACAGAATGGAATGAAACTCTGCCCAGTTCTTAGCCATCCTCATAATCACTGCTATGTTTGAGCCCTTTGTTGCCGCCACCGTGTCAATTCATCTCATTGAATTGATGGGTCGTCTTCTTTTTCGCTGACCTGTCCTTCTCCAGGGATTGGTCCCTCTTGATAACATGCCCAAAGTATGTAAGACAAAGTCTCGTCATCTTTGATTCCAAATAGCATTCTGGCTGTACTTCTTTCAAGACAGATTTGTTCATTCTTCTGGCAGTCCATGGTATATTCAACACTCTTCCCCAACACCACAATTCAAAGGTGTCAATTCTTCAGTCTTCCTTTTTTATCACCCGCCTTTCACATGCATATGAAGTGACTGAAAATACCATGGGTTGGGTCAGGTGAACCTTAGTTATCAAAGTGACATCTTTGCTTTTTAGCACTTTAAAGAGCTCTTTCCAAGCAGATTTGCCAAGTGCAACACATCGTTTGATTTCTTGATTGTTGCTGTTTCCATGGGCATTGATCATTGATCGAAGAAGAGTGAAATCCTTGACAATTTCCATTTCTTTGCCATTTATCATGATGTTGTTTTAGTGGTCCAGTTGTAAGGATTTTTTGTTTTATGTTGAGGTGTGATCCCTACTGAAGGCTGTGGTCTTTGATCTTCATTAGTAAGTGCTTCAAGTCCTCTTCACTTCTGTCAAGCAAGTTTATGTCATTTGCATATCACAGGTTGTTAATGTTATCTCTACTTCTATTGCTTGTTTTAAGTATTCTGAGTTAAGCCTCACTGATAAACAATATATTCTGAAACTCTGAAACTAGGCATGCTACTTCATACAACACCTCATGGCCACAGTGACAGCAGTAGGGTGGCAAGAGCACCAGGGACACTGGAACAGGGATGACTGTCTCAGTCATCACCTTTTCTGTCTTCTTCCATCTCGCACCAGATCATCACTATTTCTACCATCCCTGTGAACCTGGTTGTCTGACTGCAAGAAGTTGAAAGCTCCATCTCATAATTATGAAGGCTAAGATGATAATTTAAGAAAAATGTTTGATATGTTACATTTTTAAATGCTAAATGAAAAACCATTTTATATTGTGATTGATCACAAGTATATCAAACTATGTATTCATAGAGACACACACTAGAAAGAAACACAGAATATTGAGAACGGTTGAATATTAAGCTGGCTGGACTATAATTCTCTTGTTTTTTGAACGGATACATTTGTGCAATAAATTAGAAATAAGAGAGAAAAAACTATCATAACAATATACAGATAGATAAGAGAGTGGGAAAATTTTTTCAGAGAACAAAAAGTACATTTAAATAACAATGGCGTAATCATTTAAATCATGGATCAGGTGACGAAACACGATTTTAATTGGAGATTATCATTAGCTGAAAATAAAGTATTTTAGCCTTTTTTTTGGTCCTTGTCTTATGTAAAGAATATGTTATTGGGGCTGTTGTTTAGTAAGTCTTTTCCCTAACATGCAGGTGAGGGAAATGGTGGCTCTCTGAAATAAATTTATATTTGCTCTTCCATTTATTCAAGTATTCATACAGTACCTACTCTGCAGGGGACTCCAGGGGGAGACACAAATGAAAGTTCACCATCCTCACATCACAGAATTGCTGCCTTGTATCCTAAACACAAGAGAACTCACTATTCAGTGTCTAAGAACCTAAACTACTGTCTTAGGCTCGGCTCTCTAGAGAAGCAAAACCAGTAAAGTGTGTATGTATGTGTGTGTGTGTATATATATATGGAAACCCTGGTGGCATAGTGGTTAAGTGCTACGCCTGCTAACCAAAAGGTCGGCAGTTTCAATCCGCCAGGCGCTCCCTGAAAACCCTACAGGGCAGTTCTACTCTGTCCTATAGGGTCGCTATGAGTCGGAATTGACTCGACGGCAGTAGGTTTGGTTTTTTGGTTTGATATATAGAGAGAGAGAGAAAGAGAGATAAATATCAAGAAAACAGCTCAAATGATTGTAGAGGCTGAAACATCCCAATTCCACGTATGACGATAGAGACTTCTCTCAATTCACGTAGCTGCAGGAGCTGGAAACCCCAAGATCGGCAGGTCAGGGAATGGGGCTTCTGCTCGCAGGCTGTGAAGATCAACGAATTCCAAGATCTGCAGATAAGCTGACGACGGCTCAAGCTCCAAGAGTGGGAGGTCAGATGAACAGGAGGCAGCACAGGATCCAGAGTGAACAGAAAAGCCAGAACGTCTGCTTATATTTGGATGCAGGCCACACCCTCAAGGAAACTGCCTTTCAACTGACTGGCTGCTCACACCAGATTCAACCATGGGAGTAATTACATATACTGTAAACACTGAGAATCATGGCCCAGCCAAGTTGACACACAATCTTAACAATCACAACTACTTTTTAAAAAGATATTATCACTCTTCATAAATTGTTTTTTCAAAGTGTTTCCAATAACTTCTATAATGTAGCATCTGAGCACCTCTAAATTCAGGGGAAATAATGAGCATTGAGACCAACCCAAAGCTGATTCCTATGAGGTGGAGGTCTGATATAACCTCCACTCTACTTCACCTTTTCTGCCACCAGCCACCACCCCCGACCCCCTACCCCCACCTCCACCCCATGGCACTCTCTACTTCTCTTCTGGATGTGATAATTTATTACAATGGGCACACAGGACTCACAATCACGTGGGTTATTACGGAAATAACAGGCTACAACTGAGGATAAGGATCAACTTGGAAATAAAACACAACTCAGGAGACAGGATACAGCTCTTCAATCAAGACAGCTTCCAACTAAGACAGCTCTCAGTCTCTTGGCTGTGCTTGCAAGCAGGCCTCCTCTTAGCCATGCCCACTGCCAGGCAAGAGTTATAGCCTTAGCTCTACTGACAAGTGCGTGGAGGTACCAATAAGCCTCCCACTCTACCAATAAGCCTCCCACCTGAAGGCACTCTGCTCTCTCTTGCTCTGTAGGTTGGCAAGCCCACTTCAGCTGCCTTGCACTGGTCTTCCCGTTTCTGTTGTTCATACTGCTGGCACGGCTTCTCTGCTGCTGGGATCTGCTGTGGTTGCCACTGGTTTTTGCCGTCTTCAGTGTGACAGCTCTCTTCTCTTCTGTGTCTAGGAGGTTCTCAGTGCAGGAACCTTGGGTCCAAAGGATGCATTCCACTCCCTGACGGTAGTGAGGTCTTCCCCCAACCTTTGTGGGATTGGCCCACACGTAAGGAAACCCCTTGTCAATTTCAAGGTATGATCCTCTGACCAGAACCACTAACTGACCAATCCCCTTGGTAGGCCACGGTCAATTTACATAGTAATCCACCAATTCCTGAAAGGTCACTTAATCCTATTGGGTGGCTTTACACATACTATTTGCATAGTAGACTGACCAAGCCCTGTTAGGTGAGTAAAATAGACCAATCACAGAGCAGGCTGTGGCCCAATTATTTTTTGCAGAATTATAAACCTAGGGCCAGAAGGGCCATATATAAAGAGAAATCTGTTGCACTGCAATTTCTTTATTGTCAAATCTATTTTTTCCCTTAATCTTCATCCTTCTCAACTTTTTGGTGGCATCTAATCTGTTCCCTCTTTCCTTCATTCTTTTTATTCATTCAATTATGTCTGACAGTGGCACCAATCATTTTTCAGTTTCTCCCATGAGAAAAACCTTAAAAATCATACTTAAATTTACTTTCCCTTTCTTTTTGCGGAAACCCTGGTGGCGTAGCGCTGAAGTGCTATGGCTGCTAACCAGAAAGGTCAGCAGTTCAAATCCACCAGGCGTTCCATAGAAACTTTATCGGGCAGTTCTACTCTGTCCTGTAGGGTCACTATAAGTCAGAATCAACTCGATGGGCAGCTGGTTTGGTTTGGTTTGGGTTTTCTTTTTGCAACCAGTTGGTCACTAAATCTCTTTAACTGATTTTGGAAATGTTTCTGTATTTTTCCTTTCCTTTCATTTTGGTATGAATCTAGTCTAGGTCCTTATCATGTTCCATCAAAATTTCTGAAAGTACTTTTCCTCAGATCTTTGTGAGAGTTTCCTCAATCTTCAGTACTAATATCCCTTAAATACCTTCATTCTTCTGTTCCATTTCCATTTCTATTTTTGCCACTGCACCAACATCAAATTTCTTCCCTTGGCTTTCAAGGTCACACATGATTTCATCCTAATTAACGTGTTGTTGTTGTTAGGTGCCGTTGAGTTGGTTCTGACTCATGGTGACCTTATGCACAACAGAACAAAACACTGCCTGGTCCTGCGGCATCCTTACAATCCTTGTTATGCTTGAGCTCATTGTTGCAGGCACTGTGTCAATCCACCTTGTTGAGGGTCTTCCTCTTTTCTGCTGACCCTGTACTCTGCCGAGCATGATGTCCTTCTCCAGGGGCTGACCCCTCCTGACAACACGTCCAAAGTATGTAAGACGCAGTCTCGCCATCCTTGCCTCTAAGGAGCATTCTGGCCGCACTTCCTCCAAGACAGATTTGTTTGTTCTTTTGGCACTCCATGGTATATTCAATATTCTTTGCTAATACCACAATTCAGAGGCGTCAATTCTTCTCCGGTCTTCCTTATTCATTGTCCAGCTTTCACATGCATATGATGCAATTGAAAATACCATGGCTTGGGTCAGGCGCATCTTAGTCTTCAAGATGACATCTTTGCTCTTCAACACTTTAAAGAGGTCCTTTGCAGCAGATTTACTCAATGCAACGCATCTTTTGATTTCTTGACTGCTGCTTCCATGGCTTTTGATTGTGGATCCAAGTAAAATGAAATCTTTGACAACTTCAATCTCTTCTCCATTTATCATGATGTTGCTCACTGGTCCAGTTGTGAGGATTTTTGTTTTCTTTATGTTGAGGTGCAATCCATACTGAAGGCTGTGGTCTTTGATCTGCATTAGTAAGTGCTTCAAGTCCTCTTCACTTTCAGAAAGCAAGGTTGTGTCATCTGCATAACGCAGGTTGTTAATGAGTCCTCCTCCAATCCTGATGCCCCGTTCTTCTTCATATAGTCTAGCGTCTTGGATGATTTGCTTAGCATACAGATTGAATAGGTATGGTGAAAGAATACAACCCTGATCCACACCTTTCCTGCCTTTAAACCAATCAGTATCCACTTGTTCTGTCCGAACAACCGCCTCTTGATCTATGTAAAGGTTCCTCATGAGCACAATTAAGTGTTCTGAAATTCCCATTCTTTGCAGTGTTATCCATAGTTTGTTATGATCCACACAGTCGAATGCCTTTGCATAGTCAATAAAACACAGGTAAACATCCTTCTGGTATTCTCTACTTTCAGCCAGGATCCATCTGACATCAGCAATGATATCCCTGGTTCCGTGTCCTCTTCTGAAACCGGTCTGAATTTCTGGCATTTCCCTGTCGATATACAGCTGCAGCTGTTTTTGAATAATCTTCAGCAAAATTTTGCTTGTGTGTGATATTAATGATACTGTTCTATAATTTCCACATTCAGTTGGATCACCTTTCTTGGGAATAGGCATAAATATTGATCTCTTCCAGTCAGTTGGCCAGGAAGCTGTCTTCCATATTTCTTGGCATAGACAAGTGAGCACCTCTAGTGCTGCATCTGTTTGTTGAAACATCTCAATTGATAATCCATCAATTCCTGAAGCCTTATTTCTCACCAACGCCTTCAGAGCAGCTTGGACTTCTTCCTTTAGTACCATCGGTTCCTGATCATATGCCACCTCTCAACTAATTCTTTTTGGTATAATGACTCTGTGTATTCCCCTTCCATCTTCTTTTGATGCTTCCTGCGTCATTTAATATTTTCCCCATGGAATCCTTCACTATTGCAACTCGAGGCTTGAAGTTTTTCTTCAGTTCTTTCAGCTTGAGAAACACTGAGGATGCTTTCCCTTTTGGTTTTCTATCTCCAGTTCTTTGCACATGTCATTATAATACTTTACTTTGTCTTCTCGAGATGCCCTTTGAAATCTTCTGTTCAGTTCTTTTACTTCATCAGCTCTTGCTTTGGCTTTAGCTGCTCGATGTTCAAGAGCAAGTTTCAGAGTCTCCTCTGACATCCATTTTGGTCTTTTCTTTCTTTCCTGTCTTTTCAATGACCTCTTGCTTTCTTCATGTATGACGTCCTTGATGTCATTCCACAACTTGTCTGGTCTTCGGTCACTAATGTTCAATGGGTCAAATCTATTCTTCAGATGGTCTCTAAATTCAGGTGGGATGTACTCAAGGTCATATTTTGCCTCTCGTGGACTTCAGTTTCAGCTTGAACTCGCATATGAGCAATTGATGGTCTGTTCCACAGTCAGCCCCTGGCCTTGTTCTGACTGATAATATTGAGCTTTTCCATCGTCTCTTTCCACAAATGTAGTCAATTTGATTTCTGTGTGTTCCATTTGGCGAGGTCCATGTGTATAGTCACTGTTTATGTTGGTAAAAGAAGGTATTTGCAATGAAGAAGTCATCGATCTTGCAAAATTCTATCATTCTATCTCCACCATTGTTTCTATCACCAAGGCCATATTTTCCAACTACTGGTGCTTCTTCTTTGTTTCCAACTTTCACATTCCAATAGCCAATAATTATCAATGCATCTTGATTGCATGTTCGATCAGTTTTAGACTGCAGCAGCTGATAAAAATCTTTTATTTCTTCTTCTTTGGCCCTAGTGGTTGATAACTAAATTTGAATAAAATTCAAATTAACTGGTCTTCCTTGTAGGTGTATGGATATTATCCTATCACTGACAGCGTTGTACTTCAGGATAGATCTTTAAACGT
This sequence comes from Loxodonta africana, assembly GCF_030014295.1. Taxonomy (NCBI): domain Eukaryota; kingdom Metazoa; phylum Chordata; class Mammalia; order Proboscidea; family Elephantidae; genus Loxodonta; species Loxodonta africana. Next base: position 82,494,045 of record NC_087359.1, read on the forward strand.
TCTTTTTGATGATGAATGCAACACCATTCCTCTTCAAGTTGTCACTTCCGGCATAGTAGACTATAGGATTGTCTGATTCAAAATGGCCAGCACCAGTCCATTTCAGCTCACTAATGCCTAGGATATCAATGTTTATGTGTTCCATTTCATTTTTGATGATTTCCAATTTTCCTAGATTCATACTTCATACATTCCAGGTTCTGATTATTGGATGTTTGCAGCTGTTTCTTCTCATTTTGAGTTGTGCCACATCAGCAAATGAAGGTCCTGAAAGCTTTACTCCATCCATGTCATTAAGGTTGACTCTACTTTGAGGAGGCAGCTCTTCCCCAGTCATCTTTTAAGTGCCTTCCAACATGGGGGGCTCATCTTCCAATACGATATCAGAGAAGTTCCACTGCTATTCATAGGTTTTTACTGGCTAATGTTTTTCAGAAGTAGACTGCCGGGTCCTTCTTCCTAGTTTGTCTTATTCTGGAAGCTCAGCTGAAACCTGTCCTCCATGGATGACCCTGCTGGTATCTGAATACTGGTGGCACAGCTTCCAGCAACATGCAAGCCCTCACAGTATGACAATCGTCAATGTATAATCAATGTATGTAGCCTTATTAACCTTATCTACCTCTTGTTTTTCTTTGCTAGAGTAGCCCTGGTGGTGCAGTGGTTAAGTGCTCAGCTGCTAACCAAAATGTCAGTGGTTCAAACCCACCAGCTGCTCCATGGGAGAAAGATGTGGCAGTCTGCTTCGGTAAAGATTTATAGCCTTGGAAATCCTATGGGGCAGTCCTACTCTGCCGCGTGGAGTAGCTATGAGTTGGAATCAACTCAACAGCAGTAGGTTTTGTTTTGGATTCTTTGCTAACACATTCATTTAACTCCAGTCAGCATCCTCGAGGTCCACAGTATAGCCTGTGACTTGTTGAAATAACATTCCTCTCCAACTAGATCCTTCTGACTGGCATTTAAACATGTTCAGCTCTCTTCAAATTAAAAAAAAAAAAAAGGAATCCACATCTTCCTATAGCCAATACCTGATTTATCTCTTCCCCCTCACAGCTCCATGTGGTCAAATGCAATGCACATTTTCAATCCTCTCAGCAGAATTGGCACAGTATCTTCAATTCTGAGACATTCCTTTGACGTCACACTCTCCTGGCTTTTCCCTTACTTCAGAGCCACATCTTGTTTGTTTCCTAAGCTGGCTCCTCTTTCTCTCTCCACTTTGTATAAGTTACAATTCTTCAGGAAAAAAAGGTCCTAAGCCTTTTTCTTCTCCTACTACAAAAATATTTTCCTGAAAATTTTACTCAATCCCCGGTCTTAAATACTACCTATGCTCTAAAACAAACAAACAAAAAAAACCAATTGCCACTGAGTCAATTATGGCTCATGGTGACCCCATGTGTTGCAGAGTAGAGCTGCAGGTTCTTAAGGCTGTGACCTTCAGGAAGATCGCCAGGCCTTTCTTTCATGGCACCTCAGCGTGGGTCACACTGCCAATCTTTCAGTTAGTAGTTCAGCACTCAACCATTTGCATCACCCAGAGATTCCTTACCTACATACAAATAACTCGAAAACTTACTCTCTAGCATAGACCTCTCCTCTGAGCAGCAGATATGAACAATGACTTACCCACTTGATAACGTTAATTATCATGAAAACATCTTAAACTACATATGAGGGAGAAAGAATCGTTGAGAAAGAGTGAAGAGAATGTGCAAGGGCTCCGGATAACAGGAAGTCATGGCAGGGAGGGGAGTGGCAAGGAAAGAGACTATCTTATGAAGGGTATGGAAGGAAGGCTTTGCTGATAGGGTTTGAGACTCAAGGAAGGAAGGCTTTGCTGATAGGGTTTGAGACTCAAGGTGATACGCATCCATTAAAACAAGCCCAGGGTGCTATGGAAAAGGAATAAAGATAACACTAGAAAAGCTCTAAAAATTTTTAAATATGCTTATCAAAATAAAAGATTCAATAGAAAAGATGGAATACAAGATCAAGGAACTCTACCAATATGTAGAACAAAAGGAAAAGAAAATGGAAATTAGAAAAGAAACACAAAGGGTCAATCCAAGAGATCAAACACCCAATTAACAGAAATTCCAGAAATATGGACCACTGGAAACAGAATGGCATTGACACAAGAGAAATCTCCAAAATTGAAGAACATTAAGTCTTCAGAACTCATCTGAAACAAAATGAATGAAAACAGACCCACATAGATACAAATTTTATGATGTTTCAGAATACCAAAAATGACTAAAAGTTTGGGTGAGAAGAGTCAAGTGAGAATGAGGCTGACCATCATTATTCATTACCAATACTGAAGCAATGCCTTCAAAGTTCTGTGGGAAAAAGATTTTCAGCCTAGAATTTCATACCTAAAAAGCCAGTTGCCATTGAGTCCATTCTGACCGTTAGCAGCTCCATGTGTGTCGAATATAACTGTGCTCCACAGGGTTTTCAATGGCTGACTTTTTCGAAGTAGATCACCAGGTCTTTCTTCTGAGGTGCCTCTGGTTGGACTCAAACCAGTAACCTTTCAGTTAGCAGGCAAGGGCATTAACCTTTTGCACCATGCAGGAACACCTAACCTAACTATAAATCGATTATGAAGGTAGACATGTAAAGACTCAGAAAATTAAACTGCCAACACCTTTTCTAAGGAAATTATTTGAGAATGTGCTGCAGCAAAACAAGGGAGTAAACCAAAGAGGAAGAGGACAAGTGATCCAGGAAGCAGTGGCTCTGTTAAAGAAAACCAGTCAAGGGAAGATGATACTCATGGTGCAAGTATGGAGAATAATTCCAGATTAGGTCAAAAGGATATGATGCCTCAGAAAATAAGTTTCTTGACAGAAAATCTGATTGGATGATGAAAATAAAAATATAAAAGTAAATAGTAAAAAACCCAGAAACTTCATAAAAACACGAAGCTGTATGAGAAATATAACAAAATCATAACACATGAGTTCATTCTGCAGGAAAGAATATATATGTAGTCACGATAATGTCAATACTCTTTAATTTTTATACACGAAGCATTCAAGTCTATTTTACAGAACATTTGAGTATTACCATCCGTACTAGTTAAAAAGTTAATGTACAGATAAAAGAAATTGGGAGATAGAAGACAGAGAGAGGTGGTAGAAAGGGCAGTGGCAACAATATCCATCCTTATCATATAAATCAGAAATCCTGGTGCTGTAGTGGTTAAGAGCTATAGCTGCTAACAGTAGGGCAGTTCTACTCTGTCCTATAGGGTCACTACGAGTCAGAATCAACTTGACGGCAATGGGTTTGGTTTGGTTTTTTGGATCATACAAATCGGAGCCCTAGTGGCACAATGGTTAAGAATCTGAATGCTAACCAAATGGTTGGCAGTTTGAATCCACAAGCCGCTCCTTGGAAACCCTATGGAGAGTTCTATTCTGTCCTACAGGGTTGCTTTGAGTCAGAAACAACTCAACGGCACATTACAACAACATTACAACATCATACAAATTGAGGTTTAATGATACTGCATATAGTTGACAAAGAAAGAAATATATTACTTAAAATAAAAGAGATAACCAAGAAAGGAACTAAGAAAAGTGGTATTATGACACTGGGAGGGGGTGAAAGGTTATGAGTTAAATCTTTGTCTATCATTGCAGGAGTCAACAACATGTCCAAATTTGACCAAAAAAAAAAAAAAAAAGCAGTATAAGCATATTATTTAATGAAGTGGGTACCTCTGAGAAGACAAACAAGAAATGGGAAGGGTAAGGCAACAGTCTTACTTTTCATAATAAGATCTCTGACTTGCTTTATTTTTAAACTTGTATACATATTACTATTGGATAATAAAAAATTATTAAGAAAAAGAAACATGAATGTGAATACAGTGCAGAAGCAGGTGATCAACAATACGTTGGTTTTATAGACAGCACTGACAATTTGGACTTAGAACAAATGAGATTAAAAAAAATATGAGGCAATTCAGCAAGCATAAGCACTGCAATAAGGAACTAAAAGCCTGTTACCAAATCTTGGGCCCCACCTTGACTGTGATAGTAATTTTTTCCACAGCTGGACTGCCATTTGGGGTAGTCTCAATGGAGTGTTTTCTAGAGATTCATACAGATCTTGTATTAAGGTTAATAGAAAGTCTTTTTGCATATCAAATAGAGAAAAAAAAAAAAAGAATTCCACACTCATACAAATGAACCAAATTACTTGTTCATTTTTCTCTTCATTAAAAGCTAACAGTAGTGTTAATGTTTAGAGATGGTTTTTATAAAGGGATAAAAGTTTTCTGCCCCATCTCCATTTTTTTTTTTGTAGAATGCAAAATTAATTTTGCTCACACTCCATTTGCTCAGCAATATGGGTTAGAATTTAAAACATTTGTAAATCTATATCCTTTTCCTTCCAAATCCTCATGGTTTACCACTGCCACGATGAGTCCTCCAGAGAGAGAACGAGGGGACAATAAAGCTTCTGAACAGCAGAACCCTGACACCCAGAGGAGCCCTGGCCTGGAGAGAGCACAGTGACCACTCTTTGTTAGGTTAAAGGCAAGATCAGGCAGGAGACAAAGCCACAGTGTTTATGAGAGGAGATAATGGTATGGTCTGGCCAGCTTCTTGCAGGCGGCCCACACAGCCAGCTACAGTTAGTCATCTCCAGGAGCAGAGGACAAAATACAAAATGGCTCTGGAAGGGTGGCTCCCAACATGCCATTTGAAAATTGCAGAGCAGGCAGGGATTTCTATTTTGCATTAAAATGAAGTGGCCAAAGAAACACTTTGTCCCAGGATTCACTCTGCACCCTGTGTTAGCCTCCTTGTCCATTATGTAAGTCAAATGAAATCCTCATTACCTAACTCAAGAGCTTGGCACCTCTGAACAGGAATCTTCCAGCATTGTGGGAAAATAAAGCACATGGTCTTAAGGCAGCAAACACTAAGAATGATGAGGAGCTGAGGAGCAGGGCTTTAGTGAATTAAGTGAGATGCCTTTCCGTGTGCAACATGACTTTCAGTAATAATGGGAAGAGATCTACTTTCAGATTTGTGAAGCCTGATGCAAGTTAGAGCAGCCAATTCTAGATCACAATTTAGCTCTGACTTCCTAAACTTATGGAATCCCTGGGTGGTGTCAACAGTTAACGTACTGGACTGCTAACCAAAAGGTTGGAGTTTTGAGTCCACCCAGAGATACTTCCAAAGAAATGCTTGGCGATCTACTTCTGAAAAATCAGTGATTGAAAACCCTGTGGAGATTCTGGGATACAACAAAAAAATACAACATGGAAATGGTGCATGGCCTTAAGGAACTTTGAATTGGGGAGCAGAGGACAGCAATGGGTAACTGCAGACAGGCAGAAACCAACAAATCAACAACAAGTTGTATATAGTAGGATAATTGCTTCTCCTACAGTCCTTGCCACTCGCAACAGACACACGGGCCACCAGCTACTGCAAGCTGGTGAGGGAATCCCAACAAGACAGCCTCCTTCCCTACCACACTCCATCTGTACAAGGAGAAAAGACTCCAAGCTTCTGCTCTAAATTCAGTAAGGCAGACCTCCCTGGTGCTTTGTTTGGAGCATGCCAGCACCTCCCTCACCCAGATACTGTTGGCTACCAGGCTGCTGCGAATTGTGACAAAAGGCTCCTGTAGTGAAGTCTACTCCCATAGTCAGCATTCTATCTGCTTTCCTGTACACCCCATAGCTCAGGCCTCTATAACCAACAGGACAGACCTTTCTAAGGGTCAGTTTGGGTCCTGTCTGCCCTCCTTTCCCCTTTTCCAGTTGGCACTGAGGATTACTGACAGAGGCTGCTGTGTGCTAGAAAGCAGGTGTTTTGAGTGGAGGCTGCACCAACAGCCAACATACTGGAGGGGTATATCATAGCAAAAAACCTAGGGGTCCATTTGGAACGGTGGCAGCACCTCCCCTACCCAGTAACAGTCAGCTGCCAGGCTACTGCAAATTGCTACAGAAGGTGCCTTGCAGTGGAGTCTGCTCCCATAAGCAGCGCTCTACCCGCCTCCCTGTACACTTCAAAGCTCAGACCTCCAACACCAACAGAACACACTCCCATAAGGGTCAGTTTGGGCCAGTCCGTCCCCACTTCTGGTCAGCTCTGAGGAGTGCTGACTGAGACTGCTGTGTGCTAGGCAACAGGCAACTTAGGTGGGGGCTGCACTCACAGTCAAAAATCTAACGGGGCTGGGGCTCTGACAGCAATGAGGAAGACCTCCCTAGAGGTCCAACTGAAGTATAAAAGCCCCTCTGCTACCCAGTCACCGTAGGCTGCCAGGCTATTGGTAATTCCTATAGAAAGAGCCCTGCAGTGCAGTCTACTCTCATAGGTAGCACTGTACCAGCCTCCCTGTGCAACCTATAGCTCAGGCCTCTGAAACCAACAGGACAGACTTCCCTCGGGGTCAGTTCAGGTCTGTCTGCACCCTTTCCAGTCAGTGCTATGGATCACTGAGTAAGCCTGCTGTGTGCTAGGAAATAGGCATCTTGAGTGGAGGCTACACACACAGTCAACATACTACGTGGGAAGTGGGGGTGCTCTGATAGCAACAAGGAAGATTGCCCTGGGAGTCAGTTTTGAGTGTAACATCCCCTTTCCCATCCAGTAACTCTTGGCTGCTGGACTGTTATGAATTCCTACAAAAGGTTCCCTGTGGTGGAGCCTGGAGGCAGGTTGCCAAAGTGGAGACTGCTCCCCCAACCACCACAGGGACACTGGTGTTCTGAAACCAATAAGACAGATCTCTAGGGGGCCCCTCTGGGGAGTGCCAACACCCTGTCTACTGATAGGGACAAGAGTCAGCCTGTGCTTTACCAAATGCCAGCTCAGATGTAAACGGCCCCCACAGAGCAGGGAAGGAAGCCTTGGGCAAAACCAGAAAGCAACACTCAGCCCCTAAGGGGGCTTCAAGCTGTGGGTTTTCCAACTGAAAACGTGGTTGCAGAAGCAGAGAAGGGAAGGGAGTAATAACCAGAGAGTGAAGGCTGAACCCCCTGGTGGGTAGATTGATTAGTGTGCGATATCTAGACTAAACGGTGGTGCTCACTGGTGGAGAGAATGACCATGGTGTGTTTTCTGGTGTTTTGGGGACTGTGAAATTCGGAAACTGAGACTGGAATTTTTGAATTATAATTAAACCAGGGAAGGAGAAGGAGCTATTGCCTATTGCAGAGAGAGGGAGAGAGGAAATGGCAAGCAAAAGCTGAAGGCTCTGCCTACCTAAAAGTTTTTTGCAGATAGTAGTGTGGACAAAAACACCAAATACTGGGAAGAACTGAGAAAGTTAACATTCTCAAAAACTCCAATGCCTCAACAAAAAGACACAAGACACACAAAGAGAAGTAATGGCCCATCCAAACGAACATGACAAAGACAGTGAAAGCAACGGAATAATGAAAAGGATGGAAGAATATATAACAACGTTAAACATAATTAAAGAACTAAGGGAAAACAGAAGCCCTCGTGGCCCAGTGATTAAGTGCTTGGCTGCTAACCAAAAGGTCGGCAGTTCAAATCCACCAGCTGCTCCTTGGAAACCCTACACGGCAGTTCTACTCTGTCCTATAGAGTTATCATGAGTTGGAACTGATTTGATGGCAACGTGTTTTAGTTTAAGGGAAAACATAGACAAAGATCTAAAAAATAAGGAAAACAGTGCATGAACAAATGAGAAAAAAAAAGACATAAAAAAAAGCAAACAGAAATATCACAACTGAAAAGGACAATAAATGAAATGAGAAACACAACAGGAGGATTTAACAATAGATTTAATCAGGCAGAAGGATCAGCAAATTAGTGGATAAGAGAGTCAAAATTAGAGAGGTTGAAGAGCAACAAGAATGAAGGCTCAAGAAGGCTGAACACAGTTTAATGGAATTATGGGAGAACATCAGGAAACCTAATATACACATCACAGGAATTCCAGAGGAGATAAGAGAGGAAGTACAAAAGAAATAATGACAGAAAATCTCCCCAATCTGACATAGGACATGAATCTACAAATCTAGGAAGTTCAAAGAATTTGAAGCAGGATAAATCCAAAGAGATTTACAGTGAGACATATCATAGTTAGGTTCTCAAAAAGAAAGGATAGAGAGAATCCTGAAAGCAGTGAGAGAGAAGGAAACAATCACATACAAAAGATACGCGATAAGATTAAATTCCGATTTCTCCTCAGAAACATTGGAGTTCAGAAAGCAATCGGATGACATATTTAAAGTGCTGAAAGAAAAAATGTCAACCAAGAATAATATACCCAGCAAAACTGTCCTTCAAGAAAGAGGGTGAAATTAACACATCTGCAGACAAACAGAAGCTGAAAGAGTTCATATCCACCAGACCAGCTCTACAAAAAGTACTAATGGAAGTTCTGCAGATGGAAGCGAAAAGAAATTAGAAAGTAATTCAAAGCCATACATAAAAAGAAAGATCTATAGTAAAGGAGAACTATAAGGGCTGTTAATAAAGTATTCATGCTTGATAATGCTGTTTAGTCCTTCATGCTTTTTAATGACAAATGTATAAAAAGTAAGCATAAGATTATGTTACAGGACATGTGAAACATAAAGGCAAAATTAGTGATAACAAAATGGGAGGGGAGAAATGGTATAGGTACAGAATTTCATGTATGTTACTGAAATTGGTGCCAACTTATGCTGGGATGTTATAAATATGTTAATGTAATATTCATGATAAGCATTAAGAAAATATATAAAAAACATACAAGAAGGAAAGGGGAAGGGAACCAACATGGCTCTCTACAATAAATCAACAAAACACAAAAGCAAGTAGTAGTAAAGAAAAAAGAAAAAGAAGGCTTAAGACACACACAAAGAAATGAATAACTAAATGGCAGAAGTCACATTTAATCAGTAATTACAGTAAAAGTAAATAGACTAAATGCTCAATCAAAAGGTAGACTGGCAGAGTGGTTAAAAAAATATGATCCAACTATATGCTGTTTCAAGAAACACACCTTAGGCCCAAAGACACAAATAAGTTAAGAGTAAAAGGATGAAAAAATATTCCACACAAATTATAACCAAATGAGAGCCGGGGTGGCAATCTTAATATCAGACAAAATACATTTTAAGACAAAATCTGTTCTAAGAGATAAAGATGAACATTATATAGTGATAAGAAGGTCAATTCATCAGGATTCAACAATTGCAAATATATATGCATCTAACATCAGAGCACCTGAATATATAAAACAAACACTGATAGAATTGAAGGGAGAAATAGATAGCCTTACAATAAAGGTTGGAGACTTCAATACATCACTTTCAATATTGGACAGAACATCTAGAAAGAAGATCAACAAGGAAACAGAGGACCTGAATGACACTATAAACCAACTAGACTTAACAGACATGCACAGAACACTTCAGCCAACAAAAGCACAATACACATTTTACTACAGTGCACACGGATCATTCTCCAAGATAAACCACATGTCAAGTCACAAATCTTAATAAATTTAAAAACACTGAGATCATACAACGAATTTTCTCTGACGGAGAAAAGCTAGAAATCAATAATTGGGGGGTTGGGATGGGGGAGGAGGGGAACCTAGAAAATACAAAAACATATGGAAATTAAACAACACACTAGTAAACTACCAATGGGTCAAGGAAGAACTCAAAAGAGAAATCACAAATTTCTTAGAGTCAAATGAAAATGAGAGCACAGAACACCAAAACATATGGGATGCATGAAGGCAGTACTCAGAAGGAAATTCACAGCGATAAATGGTGGCATGAAAAAGGAAGAAACACCTCAAATCAACAGCCTAACTCTACAACTTGAAGAACTAGAAAGAGAAGAACAAACTAGGTCTAAATTTACCAGAAGAAAGGAAATAATGAAGATCAGAGCAGAAATAAAGGAAAACTGAAAACAGAAACAATAGAATCAACAAAACCAGAAGTTGGTTCTTTGAAAAAATCAGTAATTTTGACAAAACTTTTAGTTAGAATGACAAAGGGAAAAAAAGAGAGCAAGTAATCAAAATAAAATATTATAACCGACTCAATAGAAATAAAGAGGTTATGACAGAATATTGAACAAGTATGCAGCAACAAACTGGATAACCTAGATGAAATGGACAAATTCATAGAAGCACACAACCTATCTAAACTGAGTCAAATGTAAATAGAAAATCTCAACAGACCCACAACAAGTGAAGAGAATGCATCAGTGATGAAAAACCTCCCCAAAACAAAAAAATTGTGGACCAGATGGCTTCACTGGTAAAATCTACCAAACATTTAGAGAAGAACTGACATTAATCCTCTTCAAACTTTCCCTAAAGGTAAAGAAGGAAGGGATACTCTCCTAACCCATTCTATGAAGCAGACATAACCCTCATAGCAAAACAAGACAAAGATGCCATAAGAAAACTACAGGTCAAGATCCATTGTGAATATAGATGCAAAAATTCTCAGCAAAATACGAGCAAATAGAATCCAAAAGCAAATTAAGAGTCATTCCTATTCACTGTAACCAAGTGGAATTTATTCCAGGAATGCACAGATGGTTTAACATTAGAAAACAAATCAATATAATACACCACATCAACAGAACAAAAGAAAAGGACCACACGATCATCTCAACGGATGCAGGGAAAGCATTTGATAAAATTCAATCCCTTTCTTGATGAAACCCTCAAGAAGTTTGGAATCCATCATACTTAATGGAGAAAGATTGAGGGCTTTCCCCTTGAAATTGGGAACAAGACAAGGGTGCCTGCTACCACCACTTGTATTCAGTATCGTTTTAGAAGTCATAGAGCAATAAGGCAAAAAAAAGAAATAAGAGGTATACAGATTGGAAAAGAACTAAAATTATCTCTAGTCACTCATGACATGATCCTATGTGTAGAAAATTCCAGAGTCTGCAAGAAAGCTTCTAGAGCTAATAGAGGAATTTGGCAAAGTTGTAGGATAGAAAGTCAACAAAAAAAGTCAGTTGGGTTTCTATACACCAGCAATGAAAAAAGTAAAAGTCGGGAAAGGACTCCATTTGTAAAATCATCTATGAGAACAAAATACCTAGGAATAAATTTAACCAGGGATGTGAAGGACTTATACAATGAAAATCATAAAACACTGCTGAAACCGGTTAAAACAGACTTAAATAAATGGAAAGATGTTCCGTGTTCATGGATTGGAAGAAAATATTGTTAAGATTTCAATACTACTCAAAGTGATTTATATATTCAATACAAGCCCAGTAAAAATTCCAACATATTTCTCTACAAAAATGGAAAAATCCAATCCTCAACTTTATATGGAATGGCAAGAGGTCCGAAATAGCTAAAGCAATGTTGAAAAGAAAAGAAAGAAGATTCATACTTCATGATTTTAAAATATATACAGTAAGCACAAGAGCCTGGTACTGGTATAACGAAGGGTGAACCTCAGGAGTGACTTTCAAAAAGGGTGTCTGGAGGCCATACTCTGGGTTTCTCCAGTCTGTCAGGCCAGTAAGTCTGATCTTTTTTTGTGAGTTAGAATTTTGTTCTATATTTTTCTCCAGCTCTTGTGATCCCTGTCAGAGCAGTTGGTCGGGGTAGCCAGGCACCATCTAGTTGTGCTAAACTCAGCCTGGTGGAGCTGTAGTCCATTAGTCCTTTAGACTAATCTTTCCCTTGTGCCTTTGGTTTTCTACATTCTTCCTTGCTCCAGACGGGGTGGGACCAGTGCAGTATCTTAGATGGCCTCTCCCAAGCTTTTAAGGCCCCAGACGCTACTCACCAAGGTAGGATGTAGAACATTTTCTTTATAAACTATGTTATTTCAATTCAGCTAGATGTCCCCTGAGGAGAAATGAAGTCTTGATTCACGCTACAATATACATAGAGCTTGAAAACATTATGCTGAGTAAAATAAGTCAATCACAAAAGGACAAGTATTGTGTGACCTCACTTCTATAAAAAGACAAGAACATGCAAATGTATGGAGATCCAAGCATATTAGTAGCTACCAGGGGCAGGACGGAGGGCAAAATGGGGGGCTTATTACTTATGGAGTACTGAGTATCAGTTTATGGTGACATTAAAATCACACTGACTAAGGGTAGGGTTGCACATCTGATTAATATAATGGCTGTCAGTAAGCTGTACACCTTTTAACGGTTGTACTGGAAAAAAAACCTGTGTGATAGATATGTTTACAAAAAGAAAAAAGAGAGAGAGAGTAGCTGCTGAAGCTGCTTATATTCAACCAAACATCTTATGAAATTTGGCCCCTTGGTTTGGAGGTTTAGGGTCATTGTTTCATGAGACATCCCAGTTAATTTCCCTAACAATGTGTTTAGTGCTTCTGTTCTATCTCCTAGCTGGCTGCATAGTGCCCAAGGTCTTATAAGCTTGCAAATGACCATCCAAGGTACAACAATTGGTCTCTATTTGCCAACCTTCCAGTTAGTAGTTAAGCCATTAAGCATTTGCTTCACCCAGGGAACTTCCACTGTAATTATATTTAGATAAACTTTTCTTGTTTATTGGACCATTTATCAGGGTGCAAAAGCAATATGCCAGGTGCAACAAGCAGTTGGGATTGGCTCTTGATGAACTTCATCATCACAGCTGGTTGTCATTACTAAGTCCTCATGCTCCAATTACTGCTGCTTCAAAACAAGTTTCCCTATAACTTCACAGCTTAAAGAAAACACCATTTTCTTTTGCTCATGATATTATCGTGAGAAATTTAGGAATGGCTTAGCTAGGCAGTTTTTGCCTGGAGTCTCTCAGGCGCTTGCAGTCAGATATTGGCTGGGGCTCCTGTCATTTGAAGACTTGACCAGGCTGGACGTCCAAGATGCTGCACTGATGAAAAAGCGTTCAGCACTTTATCACAAAATGAATAAAATGAACTTTCCCCCTCCTTGATTTCCTTTATTAATATTTTAAATTAAAAAAAAAAAAACCCCAGCTCTTTCTTATGTAGACCATATACTATATGAAATGCGAAATGCGTATTTTTTTTTTTTTTTTAAAGCATTTAAATCCTACACTGTAGATACTGTTGCTATACGTATGTTACAAAAGAGGAAACAGTTGGGTTATAAGGCCTGAGCTAGCATTCAAACCCAGGAAATATGGCTCCAAAGTTCATATTTCTTTTTTTAACAGTGTTATTGATATAAGGAGTCTCCGAGTGATGCAATCAGTTAAGCACTCGACTACTAATCGTAAAAGCTGGCTGTTCCAACCCACTCAGAGGCCCCTTGAAAGAAAGGCCTGGCGACCTGCTTTTGAAAGGTCATAGACTTGAAAAACCTTCGGAGCACTCCTACTCTTCAACTGGTTTTATTAACATATAATTCACATACTATAAAATTCACCCATTTAAAGTGTACAATCCAGTGATTTTTGGTATACTCTGAGAGCTGTGCACAATCACTACCATCAATTTCAGACTATGGCCGTCACCCCCAAAAGAAACCCCATTAATTCTCACTCCCCATTCTCCCCTAAGGCCCCCAGCCCTAGGCAACCATCAATCTATAGTCTATCTCTATGGATTTTCCTGTTCCGGATATTTCATATAGATGGAATCGTACGATATGTGGTCCTTCGTGAGTGGCTCAAAATTCATAATCACTAAGCACTCTGCATATGGAAACAATACATGTAGAGATAATATATGATCTTTCTAAAAGTAAAGTAACCAAATTCCCTACTTTCTTGAGGTAATCATTAAGAATGTGTTCTTCCAAAACTCTCTCCACATTGTTACAAAAATGCTTAGCCTTTTGTTCGGGATCATGACATATGCATATACAATATAAAACTGTAAATACTGCTCTGTGAGTTAATGCATCTAACTTAGAGCCTCCCAGAACAGTGGAAATACGTCTAACTTGTTCTTTTTAACAATATAATACATCATAGGGGTGATGTGCTACACTGTAGTCAACCAATGGACATCCAGGTTCTTCCCAGATCTGGGCCAATACAAAAAAAGTCCTGCATTAAGGCTTTTTCTGTAGTCCTTAACTACCAGTGTTTTAATTTTTGGAGAACAAAATCCCCAATGTGGAGTTGTTTCATCAAAAAGAGCATATATTTTCAATTCCAACAGATATTGCCAGATTGCTTTCCAAAAGGACTGCACTCATTCACACTTCCACCACTGATGTAGGAGAGCAGCTGTTTCTCTACACTCTCACCAGCACTGGAAGTTATTAGTCCTTCTGATGAGTGAAAGTTGTTTTTCTCTTTTAATTTTATGATGGTAAAAAATACATGTAGCAGAAAGTTTGCCATTTTAACCATTTCCAAGTGTGTGACTCAGTGACACCAATTACCTTCACCCACCATGTTGAGCACCGTCACCACCACCCAACAGAAGGAGACACACACCCAGGAGCCCCTGAGGACTGCAAATGGTTAAGCACTTGGCTACTAACTGAACGATTAGAGGTTTAAATCCACCCAGACGTGCCTCGGGAGAAAGGCCTGGTGATCTACTTCCCAAAGATCACAGTCATTGAAAACTGCTGGGGCGCAGTTCTACTGTGCAACACATAGCTGGAACAGACTCGATGGCAAGTGGTTTTATACATGTATATTTAGAATCACATTATATAACAAATATTCATTTAGAATTATTGATTCCACACTCACATTTCAAGAAAATTTTTATTTACATTTATCACACGCATATTCTGCACCACTGTTTTCATCATTACTAAAGTTATTTTAAATTCCAATTTGCCAGAGACCCATCTAAGCTGTTTGAGATTCAGCACTTTTTGAATCCATATGTGATACTGCCACCAAAATTTTTATACCAAATCACAAAACCACATTTACGACACTAGGTCTGTTTTTGTTTTATTGTAGTAAAATATACACAACATAAAATTTGCCACTTTAACCATTTTAAAGAGTAATCACAGTCAGTTTTTTGTTTGTTTTAAATTCTTCGTGTAGGTATGCATCTGTGATCTCTATAACCTAACCACTTCCTGTTCTGCTTTAAAACCCCTCAAAGCCTCAATTCAACAATATCTAACACTGGTATGACTGTGAGGCCGTGCCCCTCGAAATAAATACTACATTTGTTTTAACTTTCTTTGTCCCTCTTTTTTAAAATCAACTCTATGAGATTAAT
This sequence comes from Loxodonta africana, assembly GCF_030014295.1. Lineage (NCBI taxonomy): Eukaryota > Metazoa > Chordata > Mammalia > Proboscidea > Elephantidae > Loxodonta > Loxodonta africana. The sequence goes on from NC_087359.1 coordinate 82,509,202, forward strand.
TGTAGAATCTCATAGAGGTCAGGTGGCCTTTATGAAACTCGATAATCAGCACAAATTGGGGTTATTTTAGTCTAATATGTCTTCCCCAAATATAACTTTGTTATTAAAAATAAACTAATTAAGACTATGCCCAGTTACAGAAGATACTTTGTAAAGCTTGAATATAAGAAGCTTCCTTTTTCCCTAAGGAATAATTTTGGGGAGAAGTTCGTCTTATATCCAGGAATATTAATTTGAGAAGCATTGATAATTTTAGGATGTTAAGCCTGCCCGTCTTGGAACATGATGTAGTTTCTCCATTATTTCAGGTCTTGTTTTATGAACCACGATGAGATTTAATAATTTTGACCTGATATTCCATTGTTCTCTAGTTAAATTTTATTCCTTGATACGGCATTTGTGAATTGGATTTTTTCCATTTCCATCGACAACCAGTTATTGCTAGTATAGAAAAAAGGTGCTGTTCATTTTATATTTATCTCATATCCAATCGATCACTTATAAATTCTCTTATTTTTAGGTCTCTTTTTTTTTTTTCAATATTTAAACCAAAAATGTTTTTGTCTTATTGCACTAACACCAAAACAATGTTAAGTAATAGTAGTAATACTTAGGATTTATATTTCTTCTAGGAATAATTTTTGGAATGTGCATTTTGAAGGAAAATCACCCATTTAGTCCACTGTTTTTCAAATTTATTGTTATAGATTTTTCATTTCTTCTATAGCTATAATAACAGAGCCTTACTTGTTTTTAATATTTTCTTACTTTTTTTTAAAACCAGGGTTAATTTCCATTATTAGCCTTTTCAAAGAACTAGCTTTTTTGACTTACATATCCTCTCTACCGCTTTAGGTTTTCCATTTCATTAACTTTAGCTTTTACCAGTTATCAATTTATTTCTCTTGCTTTTATTTTGCTCTTTTTTTCTAGTTTTGTAAGTTGAATATTTCCCTTGTGTATTTTTCAATCTTTCTTTTCTTCTAGTAATAAAAGCATCTAATGGTCCAGATTTTTGGAGCACAGCTTTAAATTTATTCTACAAGTTTTGCTACAAAACTCTCTTCTTTCCATTTACTTCTAGAGGATTTATAATTTGTTTTGATTTTCTCTTTGGCCCAAAGATTATTTTTTAATTCCAAGGTAGAATTTTTTTTATAATCATCTTTTTATCACTGATTTCATTGGGTTGGGACAAATCATAGCCTATAAAATCATAACTTTAATGTTTTACTTCTTGTTTTCTGTGATAAAGTACACAATCAAATTCCGTAAACACTTCTTAGGCCTGGGGGAAGAATGCATGTTCCCTGTTCTCTATAAAATATCTACCAAATTAAATTTGTTTTGTGTATTGTTTATAACCTCTAGTATTTTTACTTTTTTAATTTGTTTATTTCAGAAGTTGAAAACTGGCAACCTGCAAGCTACAGATATGTTTTGCTTGGCTGATAAAGGATTTTAGAATTTATTAATCTGGATGCCTTCAGGCAGGGCACACATTATCCAGCTCACTGTGCAATTCCCGTCATCCCTGCTGTTACACACCCAGTGAGTCACAGATTTCTGCTACCTAACTGGCCCCTATGGGTACCACGCCGGCAGCCTAGCTTACCAGACCTGTCACATTAGAAAAGACACACAATTAACAGCTCATACGCTTTTTATTAAGTTCTTTTTTTATTCCCACTTTTTGTTCAATGTATTTCACTGCTTCAAGGCTGAAAACAGTTACATATTCTTGGTTTTTACGAGTATGTAATACCCTGGTCCTGTTTAGTGCTTTGTTCTTGGATTTTACTTGGTCCGACACTAATATTGTTTATCTTTGTTTTTTGAACAGATGAAGTTAGCTCAAGAATATTTGTTGCAGGGTTTTTTGGTTTCGTTGTTTTTTTTCTCCTCACTTTTGGTGACTGGACATTGCTTCTCTTTATTCCTTTCTGGTCTGCTCACCTCTCATAATCATTTTCAATTCCTGTTATTTTGGAAATTCTATGTTTTTCTACTGTTAGTGGTTTTCTGCCATTCCTAACCGTCTTAAGCAAATCCTTTTCCATCTTGATATCCACACCTTTGTGTTTTCAAAAGGTACTTCTTGCAGAAAACCAATTCAGTTCTCAGTAGAGACTGCTATCCTTCGCATTTCATCTAGTAAAGTTTTAAATCAGGAATAACTCTTTGAGAGAGATTAGTTTTTCTGGCAAATGCTTTCTCCTGTCTCTTCAATTTAGTTCTGCTCAATCTCTTTATCTGAATCCTCCTTGAAGTGGATCATAATTTTTCCTTGTTAAATATGAGTCTGGCCTCAGCACCCAAACATATCAATGTTTGTTGGGCAGTGGCAAATCATCAAGTGGAGGAAGATGTGGCTGTTTTCATTCCAGAACCTGGCAGTGAATTAACTTGCAAACTGGGACCCCCTCCACCATGGGGACTCCTACTGTCCAATTTCAAGTCTCAGAATATAAATAGAAGAAAATGACTCCTTCCCAACAGCCAGCTCCGCCCATTCTAGTCTGCTGGGATCTGCAGGATGGAGTGGCCCTTCAAGGAATGAATGCAGTAGGTAGGAAAAGGAGCTGTAAAACCTCTGCACACTTGTGTCTTCTGCTGTTACTTCTGCAGTTCTAATCAGTGGACAAAAGATGGCCTGAGACCAGGCCTGAGATAAACCATCCATAAATCCAGATTCCTGACCTAAGGGATGCCTGAAATGGGCAGGGTATGGGGCTCACCGGCCTGAATGACATGAAAAACAATGAACAAAACTTCCTGGGAGCATTGAAGGACGCTAAGCCCTGCCTAGAGGGCCAGCGAGGTTGTCAAAGACAGATCACAACTAAGCTGAGTCTTAAAAGAAAACTAGGTATCAACTTAGAATGGGGAGGAAAGGTTATCCTGATAGAGCTTTCCGGAGAGAGAAAGAGCAGACAGATATAGCCACCAAAAACAAACAAACAAAAGCAAATGAAACTTGTTGCCTTTGACTCATGGCAACAATAAAGGACATGGGAGAACTGCCCCATAGGGTTTCAAGGCTGCAAATCTTTACAGAAGCAGACTGCCACATCTGTCTTCCATGGAGTGGCTGATGGGTTCAATCTGCTGACCTTTCGGTTAGTAGCCAAGTGCTTTAACCAGTGCACCACCAGGAAAGGAAGCACTGGGGTTGGGGGATGACGATGGAACAGGTATACAGCCTAAGAAAAAAATACAGACCATCTCCATTAACTAGCAACCTCTTTCTCCCACCACACCTTAACAGCAGCTTAAAAGAAGACAGTTGAACCATTAAATGTGCCTGTGGGCTAAAACTCAAAACTTCTAAAACTAATGTATTTGTTTTGCCCCTCAAATTCTTCTGACTTTCCTGGTTTCTTCTTTTTTTGGTTAGTGATGCCACCATTTTTCCAATCACCCAGTCTTAATATATCAGCTCTAATTCATTTTTCCCTTTACAGAGAGAAAACTAAATTTTTTTATACGAAACATAAAAGATAACGAATAAGGACATTTGTCATATTCCTAGAAGACTCAGCATTGGAAAAGTACCACTTCTCCCCCAAATTAATGTAATTTTACCAGCTGAGTTTCTTTTTTGAAACCAGATAAAGTGACTCAAATATCCATCTGAAAGAACAAACAAGAAAAAGTAGGGAAAAAAATTAACAGTGAAGAAAAATGAATTTACTAGATACCAAAATATTACATAACTATGATAACAATCATCATTAAAATCATGTAATCAATAAGCAGAATATATAAAGTAATAAATTCAAGGATATTTAAGTATTTAGGATAACAAATATCAAATTCACTTCAGGGACGGAAAAAAAAATCTTGTCCAGTAAATGGTGCTGAAATAGCCGTCAAATGTTCTAAATACATCTTCTTATGCTATATATGAAAGTGAGTTCTAAATGGATTTAAAAACCCAGTGCCATTGAGTCGATTCCGTCTCATATATAGGTATTAAAAATTGCAATAAGAAACTCAAAAGCATGTGATTTTTAGATGGGAAAAATCTTTCTAAGTCTAGGAACAATACAATGAATCACAATGGAAAAAATAAATAAATCTGTATCATAAAAGTTTTAGACTTCTGCATTTCAAAAAACATAATAATCAATATGCAACAAAAATGAACTGTAGAAATTATCTCCCATCAACATAACAAACAATGGATTGGTACTGTTAACATATTTAAAAATAATAATAATAGCATTAAAACCCCAGTGAAACACTGAGAAAGGACAGAAATCACAAAGCAGTAACACTAAGCAAGAATTTATTGACTTCCGGCCAACATGGCGTCATAGAAGCATCCTGGCGTCCCTCCACAGCAAAGACCCAAAAAACTAAGTAAAACAGAGACAAATGTCATTCCTGGAACCTGAAGTGCCAAATGAAGAGATAGAGGACTCAGCCAAGCACCGAATGGGGTAAGAAACTGACAGAGGACGGAGAGCGAAGGGAGATACGTGCTGAAGCGCCCACCAGCTAAGGCAGCACAGACCCGCCATCTTGGACTCCAGCTGAGGACCGGCAGACAGGAAGCGCGGGAAAAGGACTTCCGGGGAACTCTCAGCAGGAGACAGATCACCCGGGAACCAGTGGTACATGGCTTCCCACCCCTCGTTATCTCCCCGCTGCTGCACCTCGAGCTTCCTGGCTGGCTGCCGTGGCTTGGCGGGTTGGGAAGTGCAGCGTGCTGCTTGGATTCGTCCCACCTACAGGGGAGATCTGCGGACAGGGAGTGCTGGGAAAGCAGCTTCAGGGAGTTCCGAGCAGGAGACAGAGCTCCCGGTCAGGAGCGATGTAGGCTTTCCTAGTCCCCCCATCCCCTCCGCTGCTTCCCGCGGCTCGCGGTCTCTTGGCCCGGAGGTAACTGCTTTGGCCTCAGGCTGCTTGGATTCGCCCTGCACGCACTGGCCGAGCCCCTGAGCTGGTGTTGATTCTTTCCTTCTCTCTTGGTTTCTTCTCTGCCTCCTACCACCTCCCCCTCCTCTCTCTGGAACACATGGCTCCGTGTGCCATCTTTGCTCTTTCTAGAAAGGCTGTGAAGCCAGCTTGATGGGGGAACCACTCTCCCAGACCGGGACACCACGGACACCTGGCTGGTGGGATCCCTGGGGCTTCCCACCTCCCCCCCCCCCCCCCCGCGCCTTGTTTTCCTTTGTTCTGTTTTGTTTGTTTTCTTTTTCCAGCTTGGGAGCACCTTCCAGCCAGGCTGCCCTGCACAGCTCAGGAGCCACTCCCTCAATCTGCATGCGCAGCTGCATAGCTAGGGTCCCTGGGGGTAATTCTTTTTTTCTTCTTTGTTTTTTCTTTTTTCTCTTTCCCTTTCTGTCTGTCTTCATTTCTCAGTTCTTTTCTCTCTAAACTTATCTTTTTTTTCCTGTCTCCTGAATACCTGGTGCTGTGTGACGTCTGTACCCCCTCTAGACAGGCTATGCTGTGCAGCCTGGGAGCCACTTCCTTGGTATTAGCAGCCTCACCAGTGGGACTCTGGGACTCCTGGGGGCTTTTTCCCCCCAAATTTTTATCTAGTCATTTTTTCTTTTTGCTTTTCTCCAACAGCAAGCTCCCTTAGTACTTTTTTTTTTCTCTTTGTTTGCTTTTGGTTCCTATTTTTCTCTCTTTCCCACACCCCTATTAGCTCCACATATCACAGTCTACCCCCTCTTTCCTACCTACCTGTACTGCACACTGAACATCACACGTCTGAGCAGCACAGGCATAGCGTACCAGAACCTGCCCAGCAATGATTCCAGCTGCCCTGTCAGCCCTAGTTTGTGCCACAAACAACCTACCCTGGCCCCTCCCCTTCAGCTGGACCTGCCCTGCTGCACCATAGCTGAATGACTGGCCCTGCCCATTGGACAAGGAGATGAAAAGTAACATGACAACAGGTGAGCAAACAAAGAATGCACAGCCTACCTGCTCAGACATAACTAAATAAAACAAACAAATCTACAATCAAGAAATGAAGAAAATAACTATGGAATGTCTGGAAGACAGCAGACAATATCAAAATTTTAAAAAAAAGGACAAGATGGGTCCAGCAGGCGTCAAAATAAAACACCAGATGACTTCCCAGTAGAAGAAAAGGCACTAGAACTACCTGACAGAGAATTCAAATCTCTAATATTCAGAGCAATCCAAGAGCTGAAGCAAAAAGCAGACAAAAATGAGGAAAAAACAGACAAATTTTTGGAAAAGGCAGACAAATTCATGGAAAAGACACACACAAAAAATGGAAGAATTCAGGAAAGTAATACAGGAACAAAATGCCCAAATAAATTCACAACTAGAAATCATACAAAAACAACAATTAGAAATCCAAAAGATAAGCAACAAGATCTCAAAAATAGACAGTGTCATAGAAGGGCTGAGGAGCAGGTTTGAAATGATGGAAGACAGGATCAGCGAAATTGAAGACAAACACTTGGATACAACTGTGTTTGCGGAAAAATCTGAAGGGAAAAAAAAAGAAAAATGAAGAAACCCTGAGAATTATGTGGGATACAATCAAAAGCAAAAAACTTTCAAGTGATTGGAGTTCCAGAACAGGGGAAGAAAATGGAAAACACAGAAAGGATCATTGAAGAATTGCAGAAGAGAAAACTTGTCTAATATCATGAATGATGAAAAGCTGACCAAGAAGCTCAACAAATCCCATAAAGGATAGACCCCAAAAGAAAATCACCAAAAAGAAAAAAAAAAACCAAGGCATATCATAATCACACTAGCTAAAACCAAAGACAAAGAAAAAACCCTGAGAGCAGCTCAAGAAAAACAAAAAGTCACATACTGAGGAGAAACAATAAGACTAAACTCTTAATTATTTGGCAGAAACCATGCAGGCAAGAAGGCAATGGGATGATATATATGAAACCTTGAAAGAAAAAAATTAGCAACCAAGAATAATATAACCTACAAAGCTTTCATTCAAATATGATGGTGAAATTAGGACATTTCCAGATAAACAGAAATTAAGGGAATATGTAAAAACCAAACCAAACTTACAAGAATCATTAAAGGGAGCCCTTTGGTGTGAGAACAAACATGATCAGACCACAGCCTGAATCTAGGATGCAAGATTGTACCAGCCAGATACCAACCTAGGAAATGAACTCTCAAGGACTATTCAAAACCGCAAGAATTCCAACAGGGAATCAGAGAGGTTAGTCTGTAAATGACAACAATATCAGAACAATAAAAGAAAGAGTAAACAGTATAGGTATAGAACTTTCTAATGGAGAGGAAGTCAAGGCGTTACCAAGTAATAATAGACTGGTTCAAACCTAGGAAGATAAGGGTAAATTTCAAGGTAACCACCAAGACAGTTAACAAACCTACTCATCAAAATAAAGAAGAAAAACAAAGTCTCAATAAAAATAAAATCTACAAAAACAAATGAAAAAGAAACCCACAAACAAAAGGAACTCAGCGAAGGACATTATGTTGAGTGAAATAAGTCAATCACAAAAGGACAAATATTGTACAAGAACACTGCTGTAAAAACTCATGAAAAGGTTTACATACAAAAAGAAACAATATCTGATGGTTACAAGGGAGGGGAGGGGTGGAAATGGAAAAACACTTAATAGGGAATAGACAAGCGGTAACTTTGGTGAAGGCTAAGACAGTACACAATACTGGGGAAGCCAGCACAACCTATGTAAGACAAGGCCATGGTAGCTCCATAGACATCCAAACTCCCTGAGGGACTGCACTGCTTGGCTGAGGGCTGTGGGGACCATGGTCTCAGGGAACATCTAGCTCAATTAGCATAACAGCATTTATAAAGAAAATGTTCTACATTCTACTTTGGTGAGTAGCATCTGGGGTCTAAAAAGCCTGTGAGTGGCCATCTAGGATACTTCCTTGTTCTCACCACTTTGGGAGCAAGGGAGGTTGAAGAAAACTAAAGACACAAGGGAAAGGTTAGTCCAGAGGACTAATGGACCACATCTACCATGGCCTCCACCAGACTGAGTCTAGTATAATGAGATGGTGCCCGGTTACCACCACTGACTTCTCTGACAGGGATCACAATAGAGTGTCCTGGACAGACCTAGAGAAAAATGTAGAACAAAATTCTAACTCAAAGACCAGACTTGCTGGCCTGACAGAGACTGGAGAAACCCTGCGAGTATGGCCCCCGGACACCCTTTCGGCTCAGTAATGAGGTCACTCCTGAGGTTCACCCTTCAGCCAAAGATCAAACAGGCCCATGGAACAAAACAAGACTAAAGGGGTGCACCAGCCCTGGGGCAGGGACTGGAAGGCAGGAAGGAACAGGAAAGCTGGTAATAGGGAACACAGGGTTGAGAAGGGAGAGTGTTGACGTGGGTTTGTTAATCAATGTCATAAAACGGTATGTGTGTACTAACTGTTTGATGAGAGACTAGTTCTGTAAACGATCTAAAGTTCAATTAAAAGAAAAAAAATTTTGTCAGTTGGGATTCACCCACCCACACACACACAAAAAGAATTTACTAACTTTCAGGCATTGTTCTAAGAACTATACATGTAATAACTTTTTTAACTCCTCTAAGGAAGTATTATTATCCCTATTTTACAGAAGATGAAAATAAATTAAGTAACTAGCCAGAGATCCCACAGCTAGTAAATACAGAAGCCAGGATAAGAACAAGGGATTCTGGCTCCAGCCCCCATGCTGTTAAGGAAGAAACAAAACAAAACAAAAAACTGATAAACTGAGAGATTGTAGGAATTTGCTCATTTACATTAGCCAAGGAGGCTAAATGTAGTTTAAATCAGGTTGAATCCATTAAAATTATATTCTCTATTCAATGTGCTAGCTTAGTGTGGTTCTGTTTTCCAAGTCTAATTCAAACCTGGATTCAAATCCCTTGGCATGATACTGGGGAGAAATTAAAAGGCTGTGGGAGTGCTGCATTGGATTGTATCATTTGTGCACATCCAACCCACCCTCCCACCTATGTCCCATTGGGTGCCCAGAGAACTCTCCCTTCACCAAGGACAGTGGTGAGAGAAGCCCTAGTACCTGTACAAAAGATCTAAAAATCAGTTGTCTTAGAGTTAATTCTGACCCATGAGGTTTTCAAAGGCTGATTTTTGGGAAGTAGATTGCCAGGCCTTTCTTCCAAGGAGACTCTGACTGGACTTGAACCTTCACCCTTTTGGTTAGAAGCCAAGCGGGTTAACCATTTGCACCACCCAGGTACTCTGAATGGTGTTCTTTCTGGTCAGGAATGCTGGTGGTAAAGGAGGTGAGTGACAAAATCCAGGTAGCAGCCCTTAACTACCAGAAGCAAAATATTTATGGTCATCAATATAAACAGCAAGTCCAGTGTAGTAAAGAGATCTTTAGAAAATCTCACATTCATGTTTTCAATAGATTTGAAAGAACACATTTATTAAAAGGGAAAATTTAACATCAAGAAAGAGTGCTTTGACATATAAAATACTGATTATTAGCAATATTGAACACTATAGAAAATCCAGTCAAAGAATTAGAAGACCAACTAAGGAAATTCACTCAGGTTTCCGAGTAAAAGAATAAAGAGATGAATAAAAAATAAAAAGTTACAAGACATGGAGGTCAGATCTGAAAGATCCAATCAATATATGTATAATATGAAAGCCAAATGGCAAGAAGTGGGCACACAGAGAAGAAAAGATAGGAGGAGAAAACTGACCTGAGGTAAAGAAATAGCTTAAAAGGTTTCACAAATTACCAGGCAAAATGAATGAAAAGGGATTCACACCTAATTTTCTGAATTAGAGGTGGCACAAAAGTTTAAGTTCTCAACTATGAGTTGAAAGGTTGGCAGTTTGAACTCATCCAGAGGCACCTCAGAAGACAGGCCTGGTGATCTGCTTCTGAAAGGTCACAACCCTGAAAACCCTATGGAACAGTTCTACTCTGAACATACGGGGTCACCGTGAGTTGGAATCAACTCGACAGCAACTGACAACAACAACATGCAGACTTAAAGCAAATCTTCTCCTACCAGAGGTCGGCAGTGAAGGTTTTTGTCAACTTTATGATGGTATTAGAGCCAGGGGCCTAGGAATGCCTAGGTCTTGTCTGGGGGCTCAATCCTTCTCTCCATGGGGCTCCAGACTGAAGATATTAGCCCCACAATGAACAACAGCCATGTAGGGAACAGAAGAAAGCTTTATGAACAACTGGGCAAGGCTCTCCTGCCAAAACTGAGCTGCAGAAGGCAGGGGAGGCTCAAGGCCTTAAAAAGGCCTCTAACTCCCGTTTTCCTCTCATTGCAAGCATGGACCTGGCCCACCCACTCAGCCACAGCCAAGAGAGAGGTGAGGAGGAGGGCCTGGGCCAGAGGCCTTGAGGAAATACGCCCTGACTAGAACTGCAGGGAAGCATGGAGGAGAGTGAGTCAGGCGACATGCTGACCTCCTGAATCAGACAGTTCATGTGCTGGCAGAACCTGTGGTCAGCCATGGAGCTAACTCCTTGAGAGTGAACTTTTTAAGGAAGAAAATATGAGATGAATGTTTATTTGCCCTCCAGATATCAGAATGTCCCCTTCAAGGCAGAATTCATAAAGGAAATGAAGGGAAAGGATTGCTAGAATTAATTATGCAAAAAGTTATATAAGCAAAATTAAAAGGTAAACCATAACCTGGGAAAAATACCCACAACATTTGATAAAAGTTTTAATACCTTTACAAGGAATTCCTATTAATTACAGAAAAAAAGAACACCCTCAATGGAAAATTGGGCAAGAATATAGCTTATTCACAAAAGAAATACAGTGGCCCCCAAACATGAGAAAACCATTAATTTTGAGGGTAGTCTATTGCTTGGTACATAATCAACCAAGTAGAGCATGCCAAAACTGCCTCTGGTATAATGGGCTGATACCGTGGGTTATCCATGGAGTGGGAATACTGACAACTATTACAAAAGCTCCCTCACGACTATTCCCTACCCTGAGTGAAGCATCCCCGATAACTAAAAGAAAGGAAACACATACTCCACATCTTGGTAAATAAAGTTCCAGTCTTGAAATTTAATTTAAAATTGATAGCTTCTATTTGTGGAATACACATTTTTACAGAAGAAAACATTTTGAGAGACAAAGCAAGATGATCAGGAATGAATAAAATAACAATATATGACAGTTTTAAAAACAAGTCTTAGACTCACAAAACCTACGAAGTAAGAGAACACGAGTGATTAAAAATTTGGATTTTAATAACAAGAAATAGAATCACCACAGACTTTAATAACAAGAAACGGAATCAACTACAGTGCAGATCTGGGTCTATGGCTTCTCTGGTTTCTCTGGGGACATGTCTAATTGGATTCACAGGTGTGTTTGGCCTTCCACAAGGAAGGAGGTAAGTCTAACATGACTTTAACATAAAAATATGGAATAATACTGAAAACAGTTTGGCAGTCTTTTAAAAAGTTCATGTACACCTACCATATGCCCCAGCCATTTCACTCTTAGGTATCTGCCGAAGAGAAATGAACTCATATGCTAAAAAACAGACCTGCACACAAATGTTCAGAAGCTTTATTTGTAATAGCCCCAGACTAGAAGTAATCCAAATGCCCATCAACAGATGAATAAATAAACCAGTGTGGTATATCTATATGTTGGAACACTACTCAGCAACGCAAAGGAATGAACTACTGATACACGCCATAGCAAGGGTCCCTGGGTAGCACAAATGGCTAAGTGCTTGACTGCTTGCCGAAAGGACAGCAGTCTGAACCTACCCAGAGGCTCCTGGGAAGACAGGCCTGGTCATCTGCTTCTGAAAGGTCACAGCCTTGAAACCCTATGGAGTGGTTCTACTCTGCACGTGTGGAGTTGCCATGAGTAGGAATTGTCTGGAAAGCAACTAACAACATGGATGAATCTCAAAATAACTATACCGCATGAAAGAAGCCAGATTAAAAAAGAACACTACTGTATGATTCCATTTACGTGAAACTATAGAAAAAGCAAATTAATCTAGCAGTTATAGAAAGCAGATCAGTGGTTGTGGGTGGGGGGAGGAGGGCAGATATGAGGGGAGAAAGGGATTAGAAAGGGATAAAAGGAAACTCTGGGGATTAACAGGTATGTTCATTAGCTTAATTATAGTGATGGTTTCACACGTGTATTACCTACGTCAAAACATCAACTTGAAGCTTATTACATGTCAGTTATGCCTCAACAAAGCTGGTTTTAAAATATCAATGTAGCCGATACTGAAGTGCACTTCCAGGATCCCTCCTTCACAAGAGGAGTGCTCAGGCCTCTAACAGCTCCCAGCCCAGTCCCTCTCCAGGAATTACTATTAGCCAAAAGGAGCTGCCTGGCCCAAGGTCACCTCTCCTCCCCTTCCCTGCGGCAATCTGTCTCCCAGTGACTGATGGGGGAGAGGCACAAAGTTCTGACTACCTTGCCTTAATTTGGGACAATTCTGGAGGACCATCCTAAAGCCAGAGATCTCTTTGGGATTGACTGAGGCAACTGTTGCGATTGTACCAATTTCAACTTCTCCCTCTTCCTCTGTTCCCTCACCCCACTTCCATCACCCCCTCAAAGGTGTTGTTCTCCAAAGCGTTCCTCATAAACTTTCTGAACACAAATCTGTCTCAAGGCCTGTTTCCCCAGGAACCAACTAGGACAATCAATTATAAGCTTTTTTTATATATTTATAGTTTGTTAATTTAATTATTTTAAATATTTTTATTTAAATTAAATTCTAGTATTAGGTTTTTGTTCTTTTTTTTTTTTTTTTTTTCTTTAAATCTGGGGTTGAAAATTCAACTGTCTATAGAGCCAGACAGGTAAATTAACGTCTGTGAAGGGAAAGTAAACCAAGAAAGTATTAGGAAACGTGACAAGTGGAGAACTCGGACCCAGTCAAAATATTTTTAAAAAACTTAAAAATACTCTATAAGACAAAAAGAAACCCTCGTGGTATAGTGTTAGTGCTAACCAAAAGGTCAGCAGTTCGAATTCACCAGGTGCTACTCGGAAACCCTACAGGGCAGTTCTACTCTGTCCTGTAGGGTCGCTGTGAGTTGGAATTGACTTGATGGCAATGAGTTTTTTGTAAGACAAAATGTTTGCCAATTTGTGTCCTCTGACTGTACTTTTACAAAGATGTAACTGGTATACTTAGAATTTTGCACTCTGTTCATTCACCTTTGTATCAAGCATTTTCCCATGCTTGGTTATAATACAATTCCAATTTTAATGGCAGTCAGCATAATACCCCAATGAATGAAATCACCATAATTACTTAACTATTCCTTTATGTGTAGATGATTAAATTGTTGGGAGGTGGCCTAGCAATGTTTGTGATAGTATTAGACAGCAGTGTTCACTGAATGTCTACCATAATCATTTGTGAGCCTAGGTTAATTTTTCTAAATTTAGCTTTCAAGCACTCCTCCTGGTACATACACAATAAGCATGGTCATTTTATAAATAAAAGTAACCACAAGTCTCTCAAGGATAATAGTCATCTTAATATTATGCAGTTTAAAGTCTGAAGATAAACTTTTTTAGGAAAAAGGGTCAAAGAGTCTTGGAGGCTGACCACTTCACCCAAACATGAATTAAAAAAGTGGGACAACTTGGTCAACTGGTACAGCATAGTTCACAAACACCCTAGTTTGGTGAGTAGTGTCTGGGGTCTTAAAAGCTTGTGAGCGGCCATCTAAGATACAACTATGGGTCTATATTCATCTGGAGCAAAACAGAAAGAAGGAAACCAAAGACTCAAAGAAGAAGCTAGCCTAAAAAAAGGCCAGACTTACTGAACTGGTAGAGACTAGAGGAATTCCTGAGACTATCGCACTGAGATACCCTTTAAACTTTGTACTGAAACCACACCCGCAGGTCACCTTTCAGCTAAATAAAAGACAGGCTCATAAAATAAACAATATCACCCTTGAGTATAGTGCTCCTTTAAAAAATCATCTACATGAGACCCAATAGTCAACAACTACCCTACAGCAAAGATGAGAAGGTAAGGGGGAGGGAAGCTAGATTAATGGAAACATATAACCAGAAGGGAGATAATGAGTGCTGACACATTGTGAAAAATGTAACCAGTATCACTGAACAATATATATAGAAGTTGGTGTGTAAATTTTCACCAAAACACAATGAAATATTATAATAATAAAAAACAAATAAAACAGGAACCTTTAGGTCAGCTAACAGTCTGCATTCTGTTGGCGTCAGGGCAAAGGCTAAGCTTGTACTTTATTCTTTCCCTTTGTCTCCCAGAGTAGCTCATGCATCCTTATTTGGAAGTTTTCCTTTCTGGCCTGCAATTGGGGGAAAACAGTACTTTGTGGGAATTCAAAATGCTTTATAGTCTGTCCGTCTCCAAAGCATACAACAGAATCATACACTTCTAAAAGCTGGAATGGATTGCATAGATGTAGCTCAAGCTCTTCTGTTACCCACATGAAAATGCATCAAGGTCGAGGGAGAAGAGGAAATGAACCTAGAATATCTGTCTCTGCAACCAGGGCTTTGTCTACTCCAACCTACCACCTAGAGAAAATGGAGTTCATTTATTTAATGTAATCCATTTGCCATCAGGCCTCTCTGGCGGTCTCTCCTTGTATTGGTCCCCTTCAAGGCTAAATGCATACCAAACCAAAAACCAAACCCGTTGCCGTTGAGTCGCTACTCATAGTGACCATACAGGACTGAGAAGATCTGTGCCATAGGGTTTCCAAGGTTATAATCTTTACAGAAGCAGGCTGCCACACCTTTCTCCCCTCGGATCAGCTGGTGGGTTTGAATCACCAACCTTTCAGTCAGCAGTTGAGTGGTTAACAACTGCATCACCAGGGCTCCTTTAATCACATATACTGCCTCATTTTAAAAATGCTCGGATTTGACTGCTGGAGCCCTGAAGGACAAGGCAGGTAAACTGTGCTGAGGGATGTGTGTACAGTCACATGAGTAAGCCTTCCTCTAAGTCCATGTCCACAGCACCTCTCACAGCAAGCATGAGAAGTAGGATGAAGGTATAATTTATTTTTCAAATTGCGACGCTTGTGAGAGTAAAAATAATAGGAGGAAACTGACCTGTGTTAGGTATTAACTGGGACCATGCTGGGCAAAATGGGACTTAAGGCCAACCTACAGAGAAGTTGGCTGTAAAGTTTTGGGAGAGGAGCATCCCAGGCAAAGGATAAAACAACTGAACAATCTAAGACCAGAAGGGCTGTGGTGTGATTCAAGGGACAGAAAGGAGGCCTGGGCAACTGCAGTGGAGTGCTGGGCAGGGAATGCCAGGTGCAGCACAGCCGTCATGAAGCCCTGAGGGCACCCCCAGAGTCAAGGCTGATAACAGAACTGACGTTAATAATGATGACCTACGTAATGAGAAAACAGTAAACAGAAAAGGGATGTTTTCTATTACTTTAGGGACTATTTTGTCTCCTATGTGTATATATATATATATATATATATTTAGCATAAGGTTCTGGATACCATAATTTATTGTACAGAAGGGTCATTTCAACACATAGTTTAAGTTAAACTCTAGGATTCCAATTGCTGTTATCTCTTGATTTTTATTCTACTTTCTTCACCTAAGATTACTGATTCAAAATCTCTACTAAAGCATAAAGCAGAATGCCATAGTAGGTGAAGATGTCCAGGCAGTTGTGAGGGACACACACACACACACACACACACACACTTTGTTAACCTGGAAAATGAGGTTGTTTTGCCTTACCACATCTTGGTCGAGTTTATAAGCATACAATTCTGTGTAACTTTGACACATTGTAGTGTATTCAGACTGAAAAGAGTTCACAAGAGACCAAGATATAAACAGATCATTTTCATAATGGTTTGTTTATGACCACTATGAATAGGCTGTTCATCTGTCTACAAATCAGAAGGTTAGATGGCTGATAATTTAACCTTCCAAGGTTTTTTTTTAATTTGGGGGCTGCTGCTAGAGAGGAATGCAGGCTCAATCAGAGAAAGGGGGTGATGAATCTTTTGGCAGACAGAGCAGAGGGGATTGTCAAGGGCTTTAGAGGTCGTTGGCACTAGTTCTTTATTAGATATATTCTAGGGCAAAATTTATGACTTTACCAGGTTCATCGTAAACCCTAATTCTTAACACTTAGCCATAATTAGATTTAACTGAAACAATTAGCTGGAAACAAGGAGGAGAGGAAACAGAAAAAAGTGAAGGAGAAAAGTTTAATTTTTCTGAACTAACAGAGCAAAGGTTAAAAAAAGATAGAGGAAGGATGTTGGTAAAAGAATATTTATGAGCAGATATGAGTATGAAAGATGGAAGGAAATGTGCATTGTGGCCTGTGGTCAATTCCCTTGGCAGGGATGAAGACAGAAAGTGTGGTGGGTAAGGCTCTGTGTCAGCCCCGAAAGTGCTGCTGGCCCAGCATCTCTGGGTTATCTTCGTGGTCATGTGGAGTGAGGAAAAACTCTTTTTAGCATATGATTTTCTAAAGTTCAAAACACTCATAGAATTTTTTTAAATCACAATTTTAAATATTTGGCCAACCACCTTAATTTTGAAATATTAAACCAACTCCCGAGAACTCAAAAATTTCCTGGAAATGCAAAGGACAGTCACCATCAATTGGGTTTGGTTTTTTGGGTTTAGCACGAATGAAAGCTACTGGTCTATATACATGCATAAATATATATATGCATATTCATACATACAAAAAGAGAAAAACCAAATCATTGCCATAGAGTCAATTCTGGCTCACAGCAACCCTATAGGATAGGGTGCAACTGCCCCATAGGGCTTCCAAGGCTGTAAATCTTTATGGAAGCAGACTGACACATCTTTCTCCCGCACAGCAGTTGGTGGGTTCAAACCACAGGCCTTTCAGTAAGCCTCTGAGCACTTAACCTCAGGGTTGCCAGATTTAGCAAATAAAAATACAACACACCTGTTATGGATTGAATCTTCACCGAAGCAGACTGCCACATCTTTCTTCCAGCCAAAAACATAAACTGAAAAACTATTAGAACTAATGAGAAACCAGTATGATCTTCTTAGCTATTCTAACAAGAGAATTACAGTACCTAAAAGTAATGCTAACTTTATCTTTTTTTATAAACAGTATTTAAAATTTTTTTTTACTGTTTTGGCTGGGGTACCTGAAAACAATGTCATACAGTCAGGTGATAATGGTCACCACGGTTTTGTCCTGAGCTTTATAGGAATGTTTTCAGTTTCCTGTTAAGCATGAGTGGTCATGTGTCTGCTAGTTTTAGACCATTTTATTTATTATATTAAGAAAGAATTAATCTATTCCTGTTAAATGGGATATTAGGAGGCAGGTGTGAAGTTTTATTAAATGCATTATCAACACAGTAAGATAATTTTTTCTCTTTAAATTTATGAATGTTGTGAATTTTATTTATGTAATAATATGATTGCATTATTATTCTTGGAATAAACCAGTTTCTACCAATGGTGTAATATTTTTAAAAATACGGGTGGATTAAACTTGGCTTATAGTTCAGTAAGGATCTGTACACTATCCTATGTACTCTAGTATCAGCAGTAGTATTAATAGTCTTAGTAATACTTTATCAGTTACCGTTGAGTTGATTCCGACTCATAGCAACCCTATAGGACAGGACAGAACTGCCTCGTAGGGTTTCCAAGGCTTTAAATTTTATGGAAGCAGACTGCCACATCTTTCCCCTGTGGAGCAGCTAGTGGGTTCCAACTCCTGACCTTCGGATTAGCAGCTTAGCAATTTAACCACTGCGCCAACAGGGCTCCTTAGTGCTACTTTGTTAAAACAAACTAGAATGCTTTACATCTTTTCTGTAGTTTGGGATATTTTTCAAATTTCTATAATTTGGGTATCGCTGTCACAATTTTGACTTTATATTTGCATTCACCTCGATGGGCACATGGGACGAGAAGGTAGAAGGCGACAGGAAAGCTGGACGAATGGAAATGGGGAACCCAAGGTTGAGGAAGAGGGGAGTGTTGACATATTGCGGGGTTGGCAACCAATGTCCCAAAACAATATGTGTAACGAGGAACTAATTTGCTCTGTAAACCTTCACCTAAAGCAGTTAAAAAAATTAAAAGAATGGACACCTATACAAAATATAAGAATGGAGGAGTAATTTTAAAAACAAAAAAATTAGCTGAGAATAAAACAGCTTAAAAATGGAAAAAAAAATTGCATGTTTCAAGTGGTTCACTGTTATTTGCAAGACTCAAAGCTTAAGTTCAATGAGTTGTAGGAAGGTAGTATTCTCCTCCAGGAAACAAAACAAACAAAAAAAAAATGGTCTATTGAGTCCAAAGAGTGCCCTTTTATAATCATCTCTATGATTAAAGATCAAACCACACCCAGAAGAACTAGATGGGCCTGGCTACCACTACCCACTGCTCTGACAAGGATCATAATAGAAGACCCCGGACAGAGCAGGAGAAAAATGTAGAACAAATTCAAATACACAGAAAAAGACCAGACTGACTGGTCTGACAGAAACTGGAGGAACCCCTGAGACTGTGGCTTCTTGTCCCTGCTTACTCAGAACTGAAGCCACTACCAAAGTCCGCCAAAGATTAGACAAGCCTATAAAACAAACAATAACACATGTGAGGAACGTGCTTCCTAGGTCAATCAAGTACAAGAGACCAAATGAACAATACCTGCCTCAAAGCAAAGATGAGAGGGCAGGAAGGGACAGGGAAATTGGACAAATGGACACAGAACGCAAGGTGCAAGGGGAAAGAGAGAAGTGCTGACGCTGTGGGGATCGCAAACAATGTCACAAAACAATTTGTGTATAAATTTTTTAGTGAAAAACTAATTTGCACTATAAACCTTCACCTAAAACACAATAAAACTAAACAATAATAATAATAAGATGGACTGCTGGATAGACTGAGGGGAGAATAGATGGATGGGTATACAAATAAAGCAAATGTAGCAACACTGTAATCGCAGAATTGAGGTGGTGGGTATGTGGGACACGTTCATATGCAGTGGGACTTGGGAGCCACATGATGAAGGTGAATCTCCACCACCCTGACTCCCTAACTTACCTACTACCAGCTGCTGTTGAGATGATTCCAACTTAGGGGACCCCATGTATGTCAGAGCAAACCTATGCTCCATAGAGTTTTCAGTGGCTGATCTTTTTCACCAGGCTTTTCTTCCTGTAACTCCCCCAGCTGTCCCCAATGCATACTAGACTGTGATGTGAGAAAGTTTTATGTGTTAAGTGACTATTTTAGGATTCATCTGTAACTACAGATAGCATTAACTATAACTAATAGAGAAGTAGGGCCTGCAGGGGTACAGACAGAAGCTTTCATTTTTATTTAATATAATTTTTTTATTCATTATTACACACATACATGCAAATTTAAAACAAATAAGATATCTGCTGGTCCTGGGATCGGGAAAGTCTTCCACGTTCACCTTCTAAGGCCTCCTTTAGCATACTAGACACTTTTGTGTGAATTATCAAAAGGCAAACTTGCAAAAGATATCCCTTCCTCTGGGTTGATACAACCCCAGCTGGGCCCACTCACCCCTTTACCCTGATGCCTTTGGTGGGTGCACAAACTGCACAACCATGCCCCGAAGCCATCTCTGAAAATGCAGGACTAACAACCTGATTGGAAATTGAAGGACTGTTCACTGGGATGTTCTCAGATGTAAGAGATGCAGCCATGTCCATGTTATTCTGATCTTACCTAATTTATGCAAAATTTCACATCTTTTACCTGGTCCATTTCTCTTGTCCATCCTGCAATACCATGCTGTGTCACAATGGCCCAACTCAGAGGACTGCGGATACCACACAAGAGGAATCCTTCTATTACCAAGGTCCATTCCAGGGCTAGAAAAGAACCTGCCTCTGCCTCAGACATACCCCAGAAGGCACGAGGAGCTTCCATTTGAGGATGGTGCAACCCCAGCCTTCTTAAGCCTGCAGGAGGGGTTTGAGATGGGGATTTTACCCCGTTCCATTCCATTCAAGGGCCCTCCCTGTCCAAGTAACGATGGCCTTTGTGTCAGCCAGCCAGGAGCGGTGCCATTGGGTCTCTCCAGGAAAGAAGTTGCCACTCAGCTGCGAGGACCGCAAGAACTGCAAGAACTAGGTGTGCATGTTGCCATGATGCTGAACAGGAGCCCTGGTGGCACAGTGGTTAAAAACTCGGCTGCTAAGCAAAAGGTCTGCAGTTCAAATTCACCAGTCGATGCTTAGAAACCCTATGGGGCAGTTCTACTCTGTCCTATAGGGTCGCTATGAGTTGGAATCAACTCGATAGCAACGAGTTTGGTTTATGATGCTGAACAGGTTTTAGCAGAGCTTCTAGACTAAGGTGGACTAGAAAGAAAGGTCTGGTGATCTACTTCTGAAACTCAGGCAGTGAAGATCACCCCATGGATCACAAGAGTACGATTCACAACCAGCCATGGGGATGGCATATGACTGGGTAGATTTTTGTTCTGTGTGCATGGGGTTGCCATGAGTCAGGCTGATTCTACGCCAGCTAACAACCAACACCCTCTATATATACTCTTTGAAGGTGGGCATTGCATTCTTTTTGCCTCTGAATACCTAACAACACATACCAAATTATTTTATTGTCACTTTAACATTAATTAGTAGCTCTCATTCACTAAGGAATTTTTTTAAGCTATAGTAACGATTTACTAGAATGTCAGTCATTGAAAAAAATTGATTTGTAATTTTATGCTCTGAATAAACTTCCTCTACTTACATCAAACCTACAGTTTTGTAGAGTCATGCATTTTATGCTGCTTTGCAGGTCCACTTCTGAAATTTTAGAGACAGTGAAGCCTCAGAGCTAAAGCAAGTGACACTCAATTTGTGATTCAGTTATCCTTGAAAAGACCTAGTGGCACTGGGACTGGGAAGAGTGAGGAGACAGCTGAATACTGAGATCCAGTACTGACCTGCAAGATGATACAATCAAGCTGGTCTTAATACTAGAAATAGCAAAAATTTCGAAAACCCATGGTAAAGAAGGCTGAGAAGGAAACTTTAACAAAACTCCCATCTCCAGGATTCTGACATCTTGGTGATACATTCTACAGCATTCCACCACAGCACTGAGAGAGCAGTTAAGGTTATTTTCACACTCTCAGTTAACAATATTCTAGCACGTAAACTCTTTCCCCAGATTTCCTAATCAAGTATTTTTACTTGAAGCAAACCAGGCTGAATTCCCACTCAACAAAGTAAGTCACTAGCATAAAAGACGTCCTTTTCATTTCCTATTCACTGGAGTGGTTAAAAATGCAAGGTCACTCAGAAATGGGAATACGAGCATTCAAATAACTCTTAAAAGCTCTAACAAGAGTCAATCTTTTCAGCATTTTAACACAAAGGAAATAATGCCTACAGGCTTTCATAATACCTGGACAGGCCTGTACTAATGAGAAGTGGTCTTAAAATGTTACATATCCTTTACCCAATGGTTTATCAACAGGGCTGTGTATGACATGGATATTATTTTGTACATATTGGTTTTTCTACCCAAAGAAATTTGGATAATGCTGTGTAATTTAGAGCATTACCCACACATTTGGATAATGCTGTGTAATTTAGAGCATTACCCATACATAAGCTATACAGAAACCCCAGGTCTAAAATTTTTCTTCACCATATTCCTGAGTGGTAGTCAGTTTTGCACCCTGGCTGCACCCAGGCCAATGCCAGGAGGAAGCACCCACAGGGCCCAGTCCCAAAGATAAGGCCTGGTCTCCCTGCCATCAGTTCATGCACTGGGAGGCCAATGAAGAAAGAACAGGTTAAGAAGACAAAGGTTTAATTGCAGCAAGTAAGTTATTAAGGGATAACTTACTTGGACAAGTCACTTTACCTCTCAGAACCCCAATTTCCTCATTGAAATTAGAACAAAAAATTACTTCTTCAAAAAATGACTTAGAAAATTCTGACTGTCACAGAAACACACACTCCTCACCCGCCACCCCAGGACTCCACCAACAGGTTAACTCCCTCTCCCCAGTCAACGGCATGATTTTTGAGGCTAAATTTAATCCCATGTCCTCCATGTAACCATACAGAAATGTCCTTTTCTGTTTTGCTTTTAAATGCAACCCGTGATTATCAGCGTCTGAATCTGTGCTGGAGTCTAGGACCATAAACCAGAATGACTAGAGCACCGCTGGCTCCGGCTCTCCATCAAGCTCATCTAATTTTTTAGGAAATAAAAATGTGATAAACCAGACAAGTTTTTGGTATCCAAGAATAAATACAGATTATGTGGAGTCAGGCCTTCAGTTCGAGCAGCAAACCGGCTGACGGGCTACCACCTTCCGGGGGCATGGAACGAGGCACTGCAAGGAACAAGGAGCCGGAAAACGGCGGCCAAGCCTCAGGCTTTCCTGCAAATGCCCCGGAGGCCTGCGGAGGGCGCCCGGGCGCGACGACGGGGGCGGGCGGGGTTTCGGCGGGAAGTCCGTAAGGAGACGCCGTCCCCGCCGCGCCGCTCGGCTGAGGGGCCCGGCCGCCCCGCAGCCTCCCTCCGCCCCCGCTCGGCTAAGGGGCCCGGCCGCCCGCAGCCTCCCTCCGCTCCCGCTCGGCTGAGGGGCCCGGCCGCCCCGCAGCCTCCCTCCCCGCTCCCGCTCGGCTGAGGGGCCCGGCCGCCCCGCAGCCTCCCTCCGCTCCCGCTCGGCTGAGGGGCCCGGCCGCCCCGCAGCCTCCCTCCCCGCTCCCGCTCGGCTGAGGGGCCCGGCCGCCCCGCAGCCTCCCTCCCCGCTCCCGCGTCCGGCGGACCCCGGCCCTCAGGTGCGTGTTCCTAGTGAGGGCGCTTCCCCGTCACGGAACGGCGCAGGGGCTTTCACGAGCCCATTAACCGCGTTCCCAAGGCAAGAACCACATCCCCGGGAACTTCGTCTCCCCACGCGCCCCCTCGGCGCTCCCTGCGGTCCGCGCGGAGACAGCACAGCCGGCAGCGGGGCGGGAGGCGGCCGGGGGAAGGGAGCCCTGCCGGGAAGGGGGCGGCGGGGCCCGCCGACTGCACAGACCTGGCTCCTCGGGCTCCTCAGGCCGCCCGGAGTGGTTGCCCATCGTCGGCCGACCGGGGCGGCGGCCGGCTGCCCAGCACCAGACAAGCCCTCGGCGGTGCCGCGGCCGCTCCGCCTGCCAGGGCAGCTGCTTCTGGCGGGCCGCTCTAGTCAAAGGGCCGACGCTTCCCAGCTCCCTGCCCCGGAGGCCTTGCAACCCGGCGGCCGACCCTCATCTACATACCGCCCGCCCCGCCCACTCAACTCTTAAAGTCCGTCCCTCACGGACCGCCCACCTCATCTACATACCGTCCGTCCCGCCCCCAACTCCTGAAGTCCGTCCCTTAGGGCCCGCCCACCTCATCTGCATACCACCAGACTCCTCCCGCCCCGCCCACCCTAACTCCTAGTCACCCGCTGAAGTGGCCCGCCCACCTCATCTACATACCGCGCCCCGCGCGGCCCGCCCACCTCATCTGTATATCGCTCTTGGGTGTCCAAAGGGTCAGCAGCCCTGGGAAGTACCACTGGCTGGCTGACTTTACGCTTCTAGGGACAGATGCGGGAAAATGCGTCTGGACACGGTAAGCTGGAAAACCCCACTGTGGGGAGGCTGAAGCTAGGTGCCATGGGAAAGGCAAAAATCCTGCCAAGGAGAAATTACATCTTCTATTGTTAGGAGCCCTGGTGGCGCAGTGGTTGAGAGCTACTGCAGCTAACCAAAAGGTGGGCAGTTCAAGTCCACCAGCCGCTCCTTGGAAACCCTATGGGATAGTTCTGCTGTGTCCTGTAGGGTCGCTATGTGTCGGTAGACTCCACAGCACCAGGTTTGGTTTTGGTTTGTTGTTGTTGGGTGCCCAGAGTCCCTTCCGACTCATAGCAGCCCTATGTGACAGAACTTTCCCATAAGGTTTTCTAGGCTGTAATTTTTTTAATCCTTACGGGACTGGATTACCAGGTCTTTCTCCCTGGGCTCTAACCGCCAACGCTTCCGTTAGCAGCTGAGTGTTTAACCTTTGCTCCACCAGGGAGAAAAGCCTAGGGTTGGTCTAAGACGGGCATTTAAGCATTTTTTGGCATGAAGAACAACAAACAATGCCTGAGGAGAAGGTGAACAAAAATAACGCTAACAAATAATTGTCCATTATCCAAGATGAAAACAATTGCTAATAATAAACTGTATTCAAACTGTGAGTGGAGCAGTTTTGCTATCAGAATGTCTGACTTATGGAAATTATCCTGAACAATGTCATAGTTAATCTTACAGTGAAAATACATAGAATTAATTACATCTTGCAGTGAAAATATTCAGAACTTATCAAATCATTAGTGGAATGACAGGTGTTATATTGCCTCCATCACTTGGAACATTATGGTCTACTCTCAGTCCTCACCTGACCTGATCTATCAGCACCTTCTGACACAGTGGTTCACTCTCAGCTCTTCAAAACATGTTCACTTGGTTTGCAGGACATCACACTCTCCCAGATTTCTACTCACCACTCTTCCCAGCCCCTTAGCTTGTTCCTCCTCATCTCCTGGAGTGCCCTAGAGCTCAGCCACCTGGCCTCTCCACCTATTCTTGGTCATCTCAACCAACCTGTGGCTTGTAAACACCATTTGTATAGCTCCAGCTGGGCCTCTGTTCTGAACTTCAGACTCGTTTATCCAACTACCTTCTTGACACCTCCACTGAGATGTCTTAATAGGCATCTCCAATTTAACCTGAACAAAACTAAACTGTTTTCTTCCACATTTTTCCATAGTTTTCTCCATCTCCATAAGTAGAAAGTCCATTCTTACAATGACTCAGGCCAAAAACCTGGAGTCTTTTCTTTCTCTCACATACCATACCCAACCCATAAACAAATTCTGTCAGTGTGTGTGTGTGAGAGAGTCTGTAAATATATGTATAAATATAGAAAGAGTGCCTGTGTAGAGAGTGAGAGAGAATGTGTATATATGTAGGAAACCCTGGTGGCGTAGTGGTTAAGTGCTATGGCTGCTAACCAAGAGGTCAGCAGTTCGAATCTGCCAGGCACTCCTTGGAAACTCTATGGGGCAGTTCTACTCTGTCCTATAGGGTCACTATGAGTCGGAATCGACTTGACGGCAGTGGGTGGGTATATATGTATATAGAGAGAGCATGTATATATAGAGAGAGCCTGTATATATATATATATATGCATAGAGAGAGGGAGAGAGTATGTATATCTATGTATATATAGAGTGTGTATTTTTTTATATATATATGTAGAGAGAGTGTGTGTATGTATGTATATATAGAGAGAGCCATATATATGTATATAGAGAGAGGGAGAGAGCATATATATATATATGTATATAGAGAGAGAGCCTGTACATATATATGTATATAGAGGGAGAGAGTATGTATATATATATATATGTATAGAGAGACAGCATATGTATATATATGTATAGAGAGAAACATGCATATATATGTATATATAGACAGAGCCTGTATATATATATATATATGTATAGAGAGCGTGTATAACATACATATAGAGTGTATGCATATGTATAGACAGTGTGTATATATGTATATATAGCCTGTATATACATATATGTGTATATGTATAGAGACAGAGGGAGAAAGCGTATATATATGTATATATAAAGAGAGAGAGTGTATATATGTATAGAGAGAGAGAGGGAAAGTGTGTATACATATGTAGAGAGAGTCTACATATGTATAGAGAGGGAGAGAGCATATATATATGTATATATAGAGAGAGTGTACATATGTATATAGAGAGAGCATGTATATATATGCATAGAGAGGGAGACTGTGTATATATATGTAGAGAGAGAGAGCATGTGTATATGTGTATAGGGCGAGAGAGACAGAGGATATATATGTATAAAGAAAGAGAGAGAGAGACTGTGTATATATATGTATGGGGAAAGAAGAGACAGCGAGTATATATATGTGTATAGGGAGAGAGCATGTGTATATATGCGTATAGAGAGAGAGGGCGTGTGTATGTATGTATATATATATATGAAAAAATATAGAGCATGTGTATATATATTTATATACAGAGCATGTATATATATGTGTAAATATATAGAGAGAGAGCACGTGTATATATATGTACATATAGAGAGGGTATATATATATATATATATGTATACAGATAGCATGTGTATATATGTAGAGAGAGCACCCGTGTATATATATGTATATATAGAGAGAGCATGTATACATATATATACACATATATACATATATGTATATATATGTATAAAAAAATTTTTTTATATATATATATGTATAGAGAGGGATAATGTTTGTTGAGAGAGCACAAGTGTATATACATGTATATATAGAGAAAGCATGAATATTTATGTACAGAGTGTGTATGTATCTATATATAGAGTGTGCATATATATATGTATAGAGCGTGTGTATGTATGTACATATGGAGAGAGCATGTGTATCTATATGTATATATATGGAGAGAGCATGTATATATGTATAAAGAGGCAGATTATGTGTGTATATATTTATATATAGAAAGCATGTATATACATGTATATAGAGAGCATGAGTATATATTTATAAAGACCATATGTATATAGAAAGAGAGCATCTGTATATATATGTATATACATAGAGCATGTATATGTATGTTTACATAGAGATAGCTTGTGTATATATGTAGAGAGAGCATGGGTATATATATGTATGTTTAAAGTGTGTGTATATATTTATATAGAGAGAGCATGTGTATATATGTACATATATAGACAGCATGTGTATATACGTATAGACAGTGTGTGTGTATATATTTAAATATATATAGAGTGTGTGTATACATTTAAATATATAGTGTGTATATAGAGAGAGCATGTGTATATATTTGTATATAGAGAGAGCATGTATATATATATGTATATATACAGTGTGTATATATACATGTATATATAGAGTGTGTGTGTATATATAGAGAGCGTACATACACATAGGGAGACAGGGAGCATGTGTATATATTTATGTATTTATATAGAGACAGCATGTGTATATATATGTATATATAGAGAGCTTGTATGTATATATGTATGTATGTATAGACAGCATGTGTATATATTTTATAGATAGAGCATGTGTATAAATTTATATAGAGACAGCATCTGTATATATATAGAGAGAAAGCACATGTATATATTTATATAGAGGGAGCACGTGTATATATTTATAGAGAGAGAAAGCACATGTATATATTTATATAGAGAGAGAGAGCATGTGTATATATTTATATACAGAGAGAAAGCATGTTTATATATTTATATATAGAGAGAGAGTGTGTGTATGTATTTATGTATAGAGTGTGTGATATATATAGAGAGGACGTGTGTATATATTTATATAGAGAGAGTGTGCGTATATATTTATATATAGAGTGTGATATATAGAGAGCGTTGTATATATTTATATAGAGAGGGCGTGTGTATATATTTATATATAGAGAGCGTGTGTATATATTTATATAGAGAGCACGTGTATATATTCATATAGTGTGTATATATTTATATAGAGAGGGCGTGTGTATATATTAATATACATAGAGTATGTGTATATATTTATATAGAGCGTGCGTGTATATATTTATATATAGAGAGAGAACGTGTGTATATATTTATATATATAGAGAGAGAGAGATCATGTGTATATATTTATATAGACAGAAAAAGAGAGAGAGCGTGTGTACTTATGTACAGACAGAGAGGGAGACTGTGGGTATATATTTATATACATAGAGAGAGAGAGAGCGTGTGTATATATTTATATATATATATATATACACACACACACACAGAGAGCATGTGTATATATTTATGTATAGACAGAGAGGGAGACCGTCGGTATATATTTGTATAGAGAGAGAGACTGTGTATATATTTTTATATATATATACAGAGAGAGAGCGCCAGTGTATTTATATATAGAGAGACAGCGTGTATATATTTATATATATAGAGAGAGAGAGAGCGTGTGTATATATTTATATATAGACAGAGAGGGAGACCGTGGGTATATATTTATATAGAGAGCGTGTGTATATATTTCTATATATATAGAGAGAGCATGTGTATGTATTTATATATATAGTGTGTGTATATATCTATATAGAGAGAGCTTGTGTATATATTTATATAGTGTGTGTATATATTTATATAGAGAAAGCATGTGTATATATATAGTGTGTGTATATATTTATAGAGAGAGAGCGTGTGTATATATTTATATAGAGAGAGCGTGTGTATATATTTATATAGAGAGAGCGTGTGTATATATAGACAGCATGGGCATATATTTATATATAGAGTGTGCGCATATATTTATATAAAGAGAGAGACAGCATGTGCATATATTTATATAGACAGCGTGTGCATATATTTATACAGAGAGAGCGTGTGCATATATTTATATATAGAGAGAGCGTGTGAATATATTTACATATAGAGACAGCGTGTCCATATATTTATATAGGGAGAGCGTGTGCATATATTTATATATAGAGAGCGTGTGCATATTTATATAGACAGCGTGTGCATATATTTATATAGAGAGCATGTGCATATATTTATATAGAGAGAGAGCATGTGCATATAGAGTGTGTGCATATATTTATATACAGAGAGAGCGTGTGTATATAGAGAGCGTGTTCATATACTTATATATACATGGAGAGCATGTGTATATATTAATATAGAGAGCATGTGTATATATTTATATAGAGAGAGAGAACGCGTGTATATATTTATATATACAGAGTGTGTGTATATATTTATATAGTGTGTGTATATATTTATATAGAGAGCGTGTGTATATATTTATATATATAGGGAGAGTGTGTGTATATATATAGACTGTGTGTATATATTTATATATAGAGAGCGTGTGTATATACATATAGAGTGTGTATATAGAGAGCATGCGTATATATTTATATATAGAGGATGTGTATATATTTATACAGAGCGTGTATATATTTATATATACAGAGAATGTGTGTATATATTTATATAGAGCGTGTGTATAAAAAATAAAAATTTTTGTGTGTGTGTATATATTTATATATAGAGAGGGTGTGTTTATATTTATATATAGAGAGAATGCGTGTATATATTTATATAGAGAGCATGTGTATATATTTATATAGAGAGAGAGCGTGTGTATATATTTATATAGAGAGAGACAGCATGTGTATATGTTTATATATAGAGAGGGAGCGTGTGTATATATTTATATAGAGAGAGAGCATGTGTATATATTTATATAGAGAGAGAAAGGGAGCGTGTGTATATATTTACATAGAGAGAGCGTGTGTATATATATATAGAGCGTGTGTATATATTTATATATAGAGAGAGAGAGAGAACGTGTGTATATATTTATATAGAGAGAGCGTGTGTACGTATATATAGAGCGTGTGTATATATTTATATATAGAGAGCGTGTGTATATATTTATATAGAGAGAGCGTGTGTATATATTTATATAGAGAGAGCGTGTGTACATATTTATATAGAGAGCGTGTGTATATATTTATAGAGAGAGCGAGCGTGTGTATATATATAGAGAGAGCGTGTGTATATATTTACATATAGAGAGAGCATGTGTAAATATATATAGAGCGTGTGTATTCATATACAGAGAGCGTGTGTATATATTTACATATAGAGAGAGCATGTGTAAATATATATAGAGCGTGTGTATATATTTATATAGAGAGAGCGTGTGTACATATTTATATAGAGAGAGAGCATGTGTGTATATTTATAGAGAGAGCGAGCGTGTGTATACATTCATATATAGAGAGCGTGTGTATATATTTATATAGAGAGAGCGTGTGTATATACATATAGTGTGTGTATATATTTATATATAGAGGATGTGTATATATTTATATAGAGAGAGCGTGTGTATATGTTTATATATAGAGAGCGTGTGTATATATTTATATAGAGAGAGAGGGAGCGTGTGTATGTATTTATAGAGAGCGTGTGTATATATTTATATATAGAGAAAGAGAGCATGTGTAGATATATATATAGAGCGTGTGTATATATTCATATATATAGAGCGTGTGTATATATTTATACATATATACAGACCGTGTGTATATATTTATATAGAGTGAGAGAGCATGTGTATATATTTATATATAGAGAGAGAGAGAGCGTGTATATATTTATATAGAGAGAGAGAGTGGGAGCATGTGTATATATAGAGAGAGAGAGGGAGCGTGTGTATATATAGAGAGAGAGAGGGAGCATGTGTATATATATAGAGAGAGAGGGAGCGTGCGTATATATTTATATAGAGAGAGCGTGTGTATATATTTATATATATATAGAGAGTGTGTGTATATATTTATATATACAGAGTGTGTGTATGCATTTATATATAGTGTGTGTATATATATATCTAGTGTGTGCATATACTTATAGAGCGTGTGTATATATTTTATAGAGAGCGCATGTATATATTTATATAGAGCGTGTGTGTATATATATAGAGAGAGAGCGTGTGTATATATAGAGAGCGTGTGTATATATTCATATATAGAGAGTGTGTGTATATATATAGAGAGCGTGTGTATATATTTATATAGAGAGAGCATGTGTATATATTCATATATAGTGTGTGTATATATTTATGGAGTGTGTATATATTTATAGAGCGTGTGTATATATTTATATATATAAAAAAATAGTGTGTATATATTTATAGAGAGAGCATGTGTATATATTTATATATACAGAGAGCGTGTGCATATATATAGAGAGCATGTGTATATATGTATATAGAGAGAGAGCGTGTGTATATATGTATATAGAGAGCATGTGTATACATGTATATATATAGCATGTGTATATATGTATATATAGAGCGTGCGTATATATTTATAGAGAGAGCGTGTGTATATATTTCTATAGAGAGCGTGTGTGTATATGTATATAGAGAGAGCGTGTGTATATTATGTATATATAGAAAGCGTGTGTATATATTTATATAGAGCGTGTGTATATATGTATATATATAGAGTGATTGTGTGTATATATGTATATATAGAGTGAGCGTGTGTATATATGTATATAGAGCGTGTGTATATATGTATATAGAGAGTGTGTGTATATATGTGTAAGTAGAGAGCGTGTGTATATATGTACATATAGAGAGAGCGTGTGTATATATGTATATATATAGAGTGAGCGTGTGTATATATGTATATATAGAGTGAGCGTGTGTATATATGTATATATATAGAGCGTGTATATATGTATATAGAGAGCGTGTGTATATATGTGTAAGTAGAGAGAAAGCATGTGTATATATGTACATATAGAGCGTGTGTATATATGTATATATAGAGAGTGAGCGTGTGTATATATGTATATATAGAGTGAGCGTGTGTATATATGTATATATAGAGAGCGTGTATATATGTATATAAAGAGCGTGTGTATATATGTGTAAGTAGAGAGAGAGCGTGTGTATATATGTACATATAGAGAGAGCGTGTGTATATATGTATATATAGAGAGAGCGTGTGTATATATTTATATAGAGAGAGCGTGTGTATATATGTATATATGTATATATCTAGAGAGCGTGTGTGTATATGTATATATATACAGAGCGTTTGCATATATGTATTTATATAGAGAGCGTGTATATATGTATATATAGAGCGTGTGTATATATGTATATATAGAGAGAGCGTGTGTGTATATGTATATAGAGAGCGTGTGCGTATATGTATTTATATAGAGAGCGTGTATATATGTATATATAGAGCGTGTGTATATATGTATATATATAGAGAGCATGTGTATATATTTATAGAGAGAGAGAGCGTGTGTATATATGTATTTATATAGAGAGCGTGTATATATGTATATATAGAGCGTGTGTATATATGTATATATAGAGAGAGCGTGTGCATATATGTATTTATATAGAGAGCATGTATATATGTATATATAGAGCGTGTGTATATATGTATATATAGAGAGAGCGTGTGTGTATATGTATATATAGAGAGCGTGTGTATATATGTATATATAGAGAGCGTGTGTATATATGTATATAGAGAGCGTGTGTATATATGTGTAAGTAGAGAGAGAGCGTGTGTATATATGTACATATAGAGAGAGCGTGTGTATATATGTATATATAGAGAGAGCGTGTGTATATATTTATATAGAGAGAGCGTGTGTATATATGTATATATGTATATATCTAGAGAGCGTGTGTGTATATGTATATATATACAGAGCGTTTGCATATATGTATTTATATAGAGAGCGTGTATATATGTATATATAGAGCGTGTGTATATATGTATATATAGAGAGAGCGTGTGTGTATATGTATATAGAGAGCGTGTGCGTATATGTATTTATATAGAGAGCGTGTATATATGTATATATAGAGCGTGTGTATATATGTATATATATAGAGAGCATGTGTATATATTTATAGAGAGAGAGAGCGTGTGTATATATGTATTTATATAGAGAGCGTGTATATATGTATATATAGAGCGTGTGTATATATGTATATATAGAGAGAGCGTGTGCATATATGTATTTATATAGAGAGCATGTATATATGTATATATAGAGCGTGTGTATATATGTATATATAGAGAGAGCGTGTGTGTATATGTATATATAGAGAGCGTGTGTATATATGTATATATAGAGAGCGTGTGTATATATGTATATAGAGAGCGTGTGTATATATGTGTAAGTAGAGAGAGAGCGTGTGTATATATGTACATATAGAGAGAGCGTGTGTATATATGTATATATAGAGAGAGCGTGTGTATATATTTATATAGAGAGAGCGTGTGTATATATGTATATATGTATATATCTAGAGAGCGTGTGTGTATATGTATATATATACAGAGCGTTTGCATATATGTATTTATATAGAGAGCGTGTATATATGTATATATAGAGCGTGTGTATATATGTATATATAGAGAGAGCGTGTGTGTATATGTATATAGAGAGCGTGTGCGTATATGTATTTATATAGAGAGCGTGTATATATGTATATATAGAGCGTGTGTATATATGTATATATATAGAGAGCATGTGTATATATTTATAGAGAGAGAGAGCGTGTGTATATATGTATTTATATAGAGAGCGTGTATATATGTATATATAGAGCGTGTGTATATATGTATATATAGAGAGAGCGTGTGCATATATGTATTTATATAGAGAGCATGTATATATGTATATATAGAGCGTGTGTATATATGTATATATAGAGAGAGCGTGTGTGTATATGTATATATAGAGAGCGTGTGTATATATGTATATATAGAGAGCGTGTGTATATATGTATATAGAGAGCGTGTGTATATATGTGTAAGTAGAGAGAGAGCGTGTGTATATATGTACATATAGAGAGAGCGTGTGTATATATGTATATATAAAGAGAGCGTGTGTGTATATGTATATATAGAGCGTGTGCATATATGTATTTATATAGAGAGCGTGTATATATGTATATATAGAGCGTGTGTATATATGTATATATAGAGAGAGCGTGTGTGTATATGTATATATATAGAGAGCGTGTGCGTATATGTATTTATATAGAGAGCGTGTATATATGTATATATAGAGCGTGTGTATATATGTATATATAGAGAGAGCGTGTGTATATGTATATATAGAGAGAGCGTGTGCATATATGTATTTATATAGAGAGCGTGTATATATGTATATATAGAGCGTGTGTATATATGTATATATAGAGAGCGTGTGCGTATATGTATATATAGAGAGAGCGTGTGCATATATGTATTTATATAGAGAGCGTGTATATATGTATATATAGAGCGTGTGTATATATGTATATATAGAGAGAGCGTGTGTATATATGTATATAGAGAGCGTGTGTATATATGTGTAAGTAGAGAAAGAGCGTGTGTATATATGTATATATATAGAGAGCGTGTGTGTATATGTACATATAGAGAGAGCGTGTGTATATATGTATATATAGAGAGAGCGTGTGTGTATATGTATATATAGAGAGAGCGTGTGCATATATGTATTTATATAGAGAGCGTGTATATATGTATATATAGAGCGTGTGTATATATGTATATATAGAGAGAGCGTTGTGTATATGTATATATATAGAGAGCGTGTGCATATATGTATTTATATAGAGAGCGTGTATATATGTATATATAGAGCGTGTGTATATATGTATATATAGAGAGAGCGTTGTGTATATGTATATATATAGAGAGCGTGTGCATATATGTATTTATATAGAGAGCGTGTATATATGTATATATAGAGCGTGTGTATATATGTATATATAGAGAGAGCGTGTGTGTATATGTATATATATAGAGAGCGTGTGCGTATATGTATTTATATAGAGAGCGTGTATATATGTATATATAGAGCGTGTGTATATATATATGTATATATAGAGAGAGCGTGTGTGTATATGTATATATAGAGAGAGCGTGTGCATATATGTATTTATATAGAGAGCGTGTATATATGTATATATAGAGCGTGTGTATATATGTATATATAGAGAGAGCGTGTGCGTATATGTATATATAGAGAGAGCGTGTGCATATATGTATTTATATAGAGAGCGTGTATATATGTATATATAGAGCGTGTGTATATATGTATATAGAGAGCGTGTGTATATATGTGTAAGTAGAGAAAGAGCGTGTGTATATATGTATATATATAGAGAGCGTGTGTGTATATGTACATATAGAGAGAGCGTGTGTATATATGTATATATAGAGAGAGCGTGTGTATATGTATATATAGAGAGCGTGTGCATATATGTATTTATATAGAGAGCGTGTATATATGTATATATAGAGCGTGTGTATATATGTATATATATAGAGAGCGTGTGTATATATGTATATAGAGAGAGCATGTGTATATGTGTATATAGAGAGCGTGTGTATATATGTGTAAGTAGAGAGTGTGTGTATATATGTACATATAGAGAGAGCGTGTGTATATATGTATATATAGAGAGAGCGTGTGTGTATATGTATATATAGAGAGAGCGTGTGCATATATGTATTTATATAGTGAGCGTGTATATATGTATATATAGAGCGTGTGTATATATGTATATATAGAGAGCGTGTGTATATATGTACATATAGAGAGAGCGTGTGTATATATGTATATATAGAGAGAGCGTGTGTGTATATGTGTAAGTAGAGAAAGAGCGTGTATATATGTATATATATAGAGAGCGTGTGTGTATATGTACATATAGAGAGAGCGTGTGTATATATGTATATATAGAGAGAGCGTGTGTGTATATGTGTAAGTAGAGAAAGAACGTGTGTATATATGTATATATATGAGAGTGTGTGTGTATATGTGTAAGTAGAGAAAGAGCGTGTGTATATATGTACATATATAGAGAGCGTGTGTATATATGTACATATAGAGAGAGCGTGTGTATATATGTATATATAGAGAGAGCGTGTGTGTATATGTGTAAGTAGAGAAAGAGCGTGTGTATATATGTATATATAGAGAGCGTGTGTGTATATGTGTAAGTAGAGAAAGAGCGTGTGTATATATGTACATATAGAGAGAGCGTGTGTATATATGTATATATAGAGAGAGCGTGTGTGTATATGTATATATAGAGAGAGCGTGTGCATATATGTATTTATATAGAGAGCGTGTATATATGTATATATAGAGCGTGTGTATATATGTATATATACAGCGTGTGTATATATTTATATATATACAGAGAGAGCATGTGTATATATTTATATAGAGAGCGTGTGTATATATTTATATATAGAGCATGTGTATATATGTATATATAGAGCATGTATATATGTATATATAGAGCCTGTGTATATATTTATATAGAGAGCGTGTGTATATATGTATATATATAGAGCGTGTGTATATATGTATATATAGAGCGTGTGTATATATTTACATATAGAGAGAGCATGTGTATATATTTATATATAGAGAGCGTGTGTATATATGTATATATAGAGAGAGAGAGCGTGTGTATATATGTATATATAGAGAGAGCGTGTGTATATATGTATATAGAGAGAGAGAGAGCGTGTGTATATATGTATATATAGAGAGAGCGAGCGTGTATATATATGGGGAGACAGAGAAAATGCCACCACATCTCACCACTGCCACCAGCTGGTCCAAGCTGCCATGGACATCTTCTACCAGGGTTATTGTAAGTGCTGTGAAACGGGTCTCCCTTCTTCTTCCCCTGCCTCCACCCAGAGAGATGCTTTTAAAATCTAGGTCAAATCAAATCTCCACTTAAAACTCTCCAGTGGCTTTATGTCTTACTCAAGGTAAAACCAAAATCCTTGCAATGACCCCCAGGGCCCTGAATGAGCTTCCTCTTTCTCCCTTCCCCCATCAGTGGACTCACTTTCTCTCTCTCACTGTTCTAGCTACTCTGACCTTGCTGTTCCTCAGATAAGCCAAGCATGCTCCCACCCAAGGGCCTTTGCACTTACTATCCCCTCTGCCTGGAACACTCATGCCCCCTCTATCTGCATTACATGGACCATATGTTTCACACTCTCACTTCCTAGGTCTCTGATGGCACCGCATTAACTAGTAAACCAGACTCTCAGCATATACACTCCTTAACACTTAACACCAGTTAATGTACTACATGCAGTCCCCGACTTATGATGGG
This sequence comes from Loxodonta africana, assembly GCF_030014295.1. Lineage (NCBI taxonomy): Eukaryota > Metazoa > Chordata > Mammalia > Proboscidea > Elephantidae > Loxodonta > Loxodonta africana. Next base: position 82,546,014 of record NC_087359.1, read on the forward strand.
GTTCCGTTACGTCGGCATTGTAAGTCTATTTGACTTAAGTCAAAAACCTCTTTTTTTTTTTAGTTTTCATTATTATTGCCTTTTATTATCATCAGTATCTTTATAAATCCAATCTTTATTTGTCTCTGGGGATTGGAAACATTACATATAAACGTACAGGTGTATTTTAAGATTGTATGTAGTACGTATTACTAATGATAAGATGTTTAAAACAAAAAACAAAACAGCGTAAGTGTGGTTTGTTGTAACTCCAATATACTCCAATACATCGTTAAGACGGGGACAACCTGTATATCTTTATTTGTTTACTCTACAGTCTAAGCCTCATGAGAGCAGAGACTCTGAATGAATAAACAAAGGAGGGAATGAACTTAGAGACTGTACCACACATAAGTCAGTCCTTAATTACAAACACTTTTTGTTTAGGCGCAGCGTTAACGTCCTTGGCTACTAACTGAAAGGTCAAAGTTTGAACCCACCAGCTGCTTCACTGGAGAAAGATGTGGCAGTCTGCTTCTGTAAAGATTTACTACCTTGGGAAACCCTATGGGGCAGTTCTACTCTGTTCTATAGGGTCTCTTAAGTGTCAGAATCGACGTGACAGCAGCAGGTTTGGTTTTTGGGTATTGTTCAGTAGCAGTACCATGAGTCTTGGAGAAAGTACACCCAGAATGCTCCTTAGGAGGGAAGATGGTGAGGCTTTGTCTTGCTTATTGTGGTCACCTCATCAGAGAAGAGCAATTGCTAGAAAAGGACATGCTTGGTGAAGTAGAGTGTCAGCAAAAAAGAAAAACCCTCAATGAGATGGACTGACACAATAGGTGCAATGATGGGCTCAAACATACCAGCGATTGCGAAGCTGGCACAGAACTGGTCAGCGTTTCATTGTTTTCTATAAGGTAGCGATGAGTTGACATCAGCTGAATGGCAACTACCACCACCACCATGAGTTGGTTTCTCCAACAAAAGTAGTTCATCAGAGACAGGAGTCATGGTTCTATTTTGGTAACCTACAAAACTCTGAGCACATAGAAGCAAGTATACTAAAGAAAATAAATTGCACAGGATAATTTTAGAACAGAAATATATGTGAGATCAAGCTCAAGCCCCTTTTTTAAGATGAACAACGAGCCCAGAAAAGATGGTTGACTTCCCAAGATACTTATGGACCGACAGGCAGATATATAGGCTGTTTGTGGACACTGAATAGTGATATAACTTCAGTTTACAGAACAGATGCACTTATCTAGAAAGTTTTAGAAACTAATCAATCATCTTACTTATCCCATAAAATATTAAGCAATTAATGTGTCCCTCTTTTTGAAAACCAGACAAGTCACCAACTCAAAAGTCATCCTAGACTCCTACTGCTCTCTCTTGGCTTCTAAAGAATCTAGTCAAGTCCTGTGTATTTTATCGTAAATGCTTTTCAGATCTAGCTTCTCTCTCTACTTCTTTAATTCAGCCCTTCCTTTGTCCATTACAAGAACGACTAAATTAGCTTCCCAGCTCACCTGCTGCTTCCGGTTTTGCTGCTGCTCAAATCATCCTCCACCCAATTTACCAAAAAGTGCAAATCTGACTATATCCCACTTCTGGTTTAAAAGCTTCCCATGGCTCTCCTCTACCTCTAAGATGACGTCCCCCATTCTTCACCATGGTGTGCAATGGCCCTTTATAATCTTGCACCCCCACAAGCCCTATTGTTAGTTATAGCTTTGTCTTTCAAAATTATGCCCTTACACTTTATATTCCAGCAACATTAAACCACCTGTAGTTCCCACAACACATCCGATGGTTCAGGCCACTATGCTTTTATATCTGTTGTAGTCCCCTCTTTTTTTGTGTGGTAAAAATATATATAACAAAATTTTTGCCAATTCAACAATTTTTACCTGCACATTTCATTTCAGTGACATTATGTTCATCTTGGGCAGCCATCCCCACTATCCTTTTCCGAATTATTCCACCAGCATTAACAGAAACTCAGTGCCCCTAAGCAGTGACTTCCCCTTTCCTCCTCTTTCCCATTTGGTTCTCTGTAAATGTGCCTATTTCCTACTAGTGGGATGATACAATATTTGTCCTTTTGTGACTGACTTATTTCACTCAGCATAATGTTTTCGAAGTTCATCTATGTTGTAGCATGTACCAGGATTTCATTTCTCCTTATGGCTGAATCATATTCCATTGTATGTATATACCTCATTTTGTTTATCCATTTGTCGATGAACATTTTAGCTGTTTCCAGTTCCCTCTGTTTTGACTACCCTTCCATTACTTGGCTCCCTGGCAAATCCTATTCATCCTTTAAATTCTCGCTCAGGCATCACCTTCTCTGGTTAGCCTGCCTATCCCAGACAGAATTAAGTACTCTCTCCCTTAGAGTACTTCTGTACCTTACAAATACTTGCATTTTTCCACATGAGCACACTACTTCAGCCATTTTATCTGTCGTTCTTCATGATGAGGCTGCAAATCTCTGAGTGGCAGGGATGCTGTCTTATGCTTCTTTGCATCCCCAATTCCTAATATATAAGTACTGTTACACAGTGTATTTATTTACTCTATTAAACATCGAAGAAATGTTAACTTCTCAAATAAAACAAAAAACACTGTGAGGGTTATTAGTAGTTCTGAAGGATTCTTTACTATCCAGAGAAATCCTATGTTATTGAAATGAGAATATTATGAAAATGTCAAGTGTGCCCACATTAATCTATAATTTTAGCAAAATTCAAACCAATCATGAACTTGATATGTTTATTCCAAAGTTTATCGTGAAGAATAAATGCAATGGAAAACCCAAGAAAATTTGGAAAAGGAAATATAGAGATCTGCTTATTAGAATTAAAAACATGCCATAAAACTCCAGTAAGAAAAACAGTGTGGTTAGAATAAAAATTCCCAAGAAGAGTTTAGCTGCTAACCAAAAGGTCAGCTGTTTGAATCCACCAGCCAGCTATTCCTTGAAAACCCAACAGGGCAGTCCTACAGAGTTGCTATGAGTTGGAACTGACTCAGTGGCAGCAGGGTTTTTTTTGTTTTGTTTTTGTTTAATATAAAATGGCATTTCAAATTAATTGGGCAATAATTACTCATGTAATCAATGATTTTAGAAACCTGACTACCCATCAGGGGGAAAAATTAAATGAGATCCCTATCTCACTTTTATGCCAAGATAAATTCCAATTCAATAAAAATTTTAATTGTACAATATGAAGACATAAAAGCTCTGGAAGCAAACATGGGTATTTTTATAATATTGAAGGGAAGAAAGCCTTTATTGTCCAACTTTTCATTTTAAACATTTTCAAATTCATAGAAAAGTGTGGAGGGAACAATACAATGAGCAGTTATATACCCATCATCTACACTGACTAATTATTAACATTTACCCCACCACATGTCAGTCAGTGTGCCTTCTGAGGTGACTTACATGTTGCTATGATACTGAAAGCTATGCTACCTGAATTTCAAGTACCACCAGGCAAGGAAGAAAGGCCTGGCTATCTACGTCCAAAATTTAGCCAATGAAAACTTTATAGATCACAACAGAATACTGTCCAGTATAGTGCTAGAAGATGAACCCCTTAGGTTGGAAGGCACTCAAAATACACAGTGGCCACAACAATGGCTCAAACATACCAAGGATTGTGAAGATGGCACAGGACCAGGCAATGTTTCATTCAGCTGTGCATGAGGTCACCAAGAGTCGGTGCCAACTCAATGGCAACTAACAGCAACAACAATATTTTACCACATTTCCTTTTTATCTTCCTCTCCCTCTAGTTTTCTTTTTGGTGAATATTTTGAAGGTATGCAGACATCCTAACACTTCACCACTGGATTTTCCAGCATGATCTCCTAAAACACTCTCTTACAACAACATTATCCCACCTAAGAATTTTTTTTTATACAGGCTATATTCCATTTTTCCTAATTGTCTTCAAAATGTCTTTCATGGACTAAAAAAACAAACTTGCTTTGAGTCACCGACCTTTTATTTTGTTATACAAGGTAGCATGTTTCCTCATTGCTGAAGTCCAGCTGAATCAGATATTATCTGACCTAGCAGCTATTCCTTTTTCCCTCTTACAAGTAAGTAACTGCAGCTCAGAGAGATGAAGGCATCTTGTCCAGGGTCCTGTAAACTAAAAGTAGGGAGCAGGAATTTAATTTAGGCCTGTTGCCTCCAAAGAAAGCACTTTTCTTTCTACACTGTATCACTTGGCCTCCGGTAGAAGCTAGGTACAACATCTTCAAATAGAAGGCAGACTTCAGAATTCAGAGAAAGTAGACAATTTCTTGTGATAAATAATTACAAGCTGTGCAATGTCCTAAAGAGAGGAAATCTTGAAACCTTCGTCTTAGTCATCTAGTGCTGCTATAACAAAAATAGCACAAGTGGATGGCTTTCACAAGCAGAAGTTTATTCTCTCACAGAGGCTAGAAGTCCAAATTCAGGGTGCCAGCTCCCGGGAAGGCTTTCTCTCTGTCAGCACTGGAGGAAGGTCCTTGTCATCCAATCTTCCCCTGGTCTAGGGGCTTCTCAGTACAGGGACCCTGGGTCCAAAGGATGCGCTTTGCTCCCAGAGTTGCTTTCTTGTTGGTGTGAGGTCCCCCTGTCTCTCTGCTTGCTTCTCTCTTTTATATCTCAAAATAGATTGACTTAAGACACAACCTAATCTTGTAGATTGAGTCTTGCCTCATTAACATCATAGAGGTAGGATTTACAACATATAGAAAAATCACATCAGATCACAGAATGGTAGACAGTCACACAATACTGGGAATCATGGCCTAGCCAAGTTGTCACATATTTCTGGGGGACACGATTCAATCCATGACAGCCTTCTTGAATTGCAGAGAATACATTTTATCTTCAACAGGGCTTACCTTAAATATGAATAACACTGCTACAATTTAAATGAAAGAATATTAATATATGATAATAAGCACTGTAAACCCAAACATAAAAATTGCCGTTTTCTGCACTTGTCTCAGAGTGCCTGGATGGTGGCAAATGGTTAAGTACTTGGCTGCTAACTGAAGGGTTGGCGGTTCAAACCCACCCAGAGGCACTTCTAAAGAAAGGCCTGGTGATGTGCTTCTGAGAGACCAGCCATCAGAAACCCTACGGAGCCCAGCTCTGCTCTGACACACCTTGGGTGGCTGTGAGTTGTAACTAATGGCAACTGGTTTGTTTCTTTGGTTTTGTATTTGTCTAAGCTACTGCCTCATTAAGTGACCCTGCTCAGGCCACACCCTGAGCCTATGACAGCTCGATACAAATAATTAAAAAAAAAAAAGTCATCATTGGCTTCCAGGATTCTAAAGTTTATGTTATATACGAAAGAAAAGCTCAGACTGAACCCCTGCCTATGTATTTTGTGTAACCCTATTTCCCTAGGTTGCACAAGTCTGGGGGTGCAACTGGGTCATGGTAACAGTACCAAATGGTATTTTTCTGGCTTGACTTGATGGCAAGGGTTTTTTTTTTTTACTCATTACTACCATAATTTTATCCTTATCACTGCAAAGTTCTCCCCGGTTATTTCTGGGGGGTCCCAGGAATGTCACCTTTTCTCAAAGCAAGTCCTCTTGGTGACCTTACAGCACATGCCCTTTATGCTCTCTCTTCCTGGGAAGCCTGGCTGCAGCAGGCTAGGCCTGGCCCGCACTCTCCTGCACAAGGAGGCTTCCCACTGCCAGTCTCCACTTTCCCTGCTCTGGTACTGGAGCCCTGCAGAGGCCCGTGCCTACCCTCTGTGCAGTGTGGCTGGTGGTGGGACCCTCCACGCTGCCCGTGGCCCGCTCACACCCTGGTTACAGGCCACCTCTCAAGGATACCCATGTCTGGCTTGGATTCCCACTGCACCCAGAGCTGCCTCCCCTCACTTGGAAACTCTGGCTGTATAAATGCAGACAGAGATGTCTGGAAAGATAATCACCAGAATTTAATACTGGTTACTTCTGAGATGGGGTGTTTTGGATAATGACTAACTTTCTTCTTTGTACTTTTCTACGTTACGTGAGTCTTGGAAGATATCAAGAACAAATCATTTAAATAAAAACAATGTCATTTTTCTTACCAAAAATTACAGTTAGGTGGCTTTAAGCTGAATATAACAGAAGAAAATACTTTCCATGCCTTAGAGGGGCTTAGATTCCTTTACACAGTAAATACCATTAAGTGTCTATTGTGTACACAGGAGGAGCCCTGGCTAAGTGCTCAGCTGTTAACCAAAGGTCGGTAGCGATCGTCACGTTGGCTGCTGCGTCCTGAGCTCCTGGAGGGGTACCTAGAATACGGTAACCAACTAGTGTCTGTTGTGTACACAGGAGGAGCCCTGGCTAAGTGCTCAGCTGTTAACCAAAGGTCGGTAGTGATCGTCACGTTGGCTGCTGCGTCCTGAGCCCCTAGAAGGGTACCTAGAATACGGTAACCAACCAGTGTCTGTTGTGTACACAGGAGGAGCCCTGGCTAAGCGCTCAGCTGTTAACCAAAGGTCGGTAGTGATCGTCACGTTGGCTGCTGCGTCCTGAGCTCCTGGAGGGGTACCTAGAATACGGTAACCAACCAGTGTCTGTTGTGTACACAGGAGGAGCCCTGGCTAAGTGCTCAGCTGTTAACCAAAGGTCGGTAGTGATCGTCACGTTGGCTGCTGCGTCCTGAGCCCCTAGAAGGATACCTAGAATACGGTAACCAACCAGTGTCTGTTGTGTACACAGGAGGAGCCCTGGCTAAGTGCTCAGCTGTTAACCAAAGGTCGGTAGTGATCGTCACGTTGGCTGCTGCGTCCTGAGCCCCTAGAAGGGTACCTAGAATACGGTAACCAACCAGCTGCTGTTGAGCCAACTCCGACTCGTGGTAACTCCATGTTTCAGAGCAGAACTCTGCTCTACAGGGTTTTCAGTGGCTAATTTTTCAGAAGTAGATTGCCAGAACTTTCTTCTGAGGTGCCTCTGAGTGGACTTGAACCTCCCACCTTTTGTTTAGCAGCCAAGCATGTTAACCATTTGCACCACCTAGTGACCTCCTAGAACATGGCATACACTCTAAATTAATTTGTTGAATGAACAAGTCAGTGAAAACAATACCCATGAGACATTTTCAGCAAACAGCTGGAGGAGTGATTCTGGAGTGCAAGGGGTAAGCTGGGGCCAGAGACATCAGGGACCTGGTCTATCTTGTAATCCTAGGGCCTGGAACAGTGTCACCAGGACATGGAAGGATACAAGAAAAATACCTGAGAAAGGCCTTTGACCTTAGTAGCACTTTGGGGTTGGAAAAGACTTTAATGAAGATCTTCTAATCCTATCACCCCACGACATCTCCATCAACGACTTGTTCAGTCTGGAGTGAATACCTCTCTAGCAATAACATGGAATTCTTTATTTCCTGGGCCAACATACTGATAAAGGGTGAACCTAACCACAGCATGCCATAAACACAAAAGGCCAACTTGCTTGTCTGAATCTGAGAAACTTGAAACGACACCAAAGGAGGGGGACAGAGTGCTCTTACCCGTTCAGTGGACAGTGGACATGCCTACCAAAACTAAGTTACAATTCACCCCAGGAAGGAAGTTAAAGATTTACCCAATATCATACATAGCCCACATAACAAACAAAAAACAACCATCATATGACAGACCCAGGACCCCTGAGCCAAGAGACCCACTTGTTAGAAAAGAAAAACAAGAAAGGGTCACCCAATCATGATTGTAGTTCTTTGTCTTCACTTTAACGTCTGTAATTATTTATAATGAGTCAGCACCTGTCAAAATTGTATAAAAAAGCACTCATAGATTGTACTACTTTGGATGTTGGTCTGTTTATAGCCTGAGTGCTTACAGCCAATTTCGTATTTTGTTTTCCAATATGTCACAATAAAAATTTCTTCATTTTAGAATGCTTTGGTGAAAGTTGTCTCTCTGCAACAGACTGGTGCAGTGTGAGTGGAGTCTTCAGTAGCGAATTCCTCGTCAGATCTCCAGGAGACCTGGATCGCTTGTTGGCACCACAGCGGATCCACTGTGTTCTGCCTCTTGCACTCTGCCTCCCCTTCACAGATCCTCCGACTGAGGTAAGTGCTATCGAAGTACAAACTTTATTGCCTTTCTGCAAATAGGAAATATTATTGTGACATATTTTTCTTAAAAAACTGGTTTGGAAGCTGCTGACCCCGCCCACTTCTTGGTGGCGTGTAGCATACCACTTGGCTGGAGGGACTCTGGCATACAGTCTCCCTGGGTCTGCGTCACCCTCACAGGCTGGCTCCCTCAGCGCCGTATTTTTTATTTTTCTTTAACTTTCTCTTTCTCCCTTTTCCTTCTTCCTCCTACCTAGGCCTTGCGCTGCCTCCGTCCCTTCCCGATGGGCCATGCTCTGCCGCCTGACGAGAGAGATCAGCTTGCTGCCACTCCAGGTCCCTCCACCCCCAAAGCCCAGCTCCCCCACCACAATACTTTTTGTTGTTGTTTTTATTTTTATTATGATTTATTTATTTTTTTGTGTGCTTGTTGGTTTCTTCTCTCTCTTTCCCCTCTTCCCTTAACTTTCTCCTGCCCACCTAGCCCCGTGCACCACTCATACCCCTTCTAGACAGGCCGAGCCATACCACTCAGCTAGAGAGCCACCGGCACAAAGCCTCGCAGGGCCTGCCCCACCCCCACCCACTGAATACTACCACACCACCATTTTATTTACTTTTTTTCTTTTGCTTTTCTCTCTCCTTTCACCCACCCACTTAGCTCTACACAGCACTTCTAATCCTTTGCCTCTTGCCTATCTGTATTGTACACCAAGTGCCATGCCCCCGAGCAGCACTGATGTGGTCTCTGGACCCTGCCCTGCACTGCCTGCCTGGCCCTGCCCCGTCGACCCCAGTTCATGCCACAAACTACCCATCCGCACTTCTCCAGCCCCGCTGGACCCACTCTGCTGCAACATAGCTAAGTGACCACTGCCCACCTGGACAAGGTGGTGAGAAGTATCGTGCCCACTGATGAGCAAACAACAAAACATGCCCAGCCCACCTGCCAAATAAAACAAAAAAGTAGGACAAAATAAACAAATCTACAATCAATAAATGAAGAAAATAATTCCAGAATGTCCAGAAGACAACAACAACAAAAAAAAACCAAACCCAGTGCCGTCGAGTCGATTCTGACTCATAGCGACCCTACAGGACAGAGTAGAACTGCCCCCATAGAATTTCCAAGGAGCGCTTGGTGGATTCGAACTGCCGACCCTTTGGTTAGCAGCTATAGCACTTAACCACTGTGCCACCAGAAGACAACAGATAATATCAAAAGATTTTTTAAAAAAAGGACGGGATGGCTCCAGAAAACGTCCAAAATAAAACACCAAATGACCTTCCAGTAGAAAAAAGGCCTTGGAACTAGCTAAGAGGGAATTCAAAACTCTAACATTCAGGGTTCTCCAACAAGTGAAGGAAAATGCAGACAAAAATAAAGAATAGACAAGATCATGGAAAAGACAGACAAAACAATGGAAGAATTCAGGAAAATAATACAGGAGCAAATGTCAAAATAACTAGAAATCATACAAAAAACAGGAATTAGAAATCCAAAAGATAAACAACAAGATTTCAGACATGGACATTGCCATAGAAGGTTTTAGGAGCAAATTTGGAACAATGGAAGAGAGGATCAGTAAAGTTGAAGACAAATCCTTGGATACCATTTCATTTGAGGAAAAATCAGAGAAAAGAATGAAGAAAAATGGAGAAACCCTGAGAACGATGTGGGATACAATCAAAAGTAAAATTTTGCAAGTGATCGGAATTCCAGAACAGGGGGAGAAAATGGAAAACACAGAGAGGATTATTGAAGATTTGCCAACAGAAAACTTCCCTAATATCTTGAAAGATGAAAAGCTAACCATCCAAGAAGCTCCACGAACCCCATATAGGCTAGACCCCAAAAGAAAATAATAATCACACTTGTTAAAACCAAAGACAAATAAAGAACCTTGAGAGCAGCTTGAGAAAAACAAAAAGTCACATACAGAGGGGAACAATAAGACTAAACTCCAATTACCTGACAGAAACCACGCAGGCAAGAAGGCAATGGGATGATGTATATAAAACCTTGAAAGAAAAAAATTGCCAGCCAAGAATAATATATCCTGCAAAACTCTCGCTCAAATATTATGGTGAAATTAGGACATTTCCAGATAAACAGAAATTAAACTTAGAAGAATTATTAAAAGGAGTCCTTTGGTTAGACAGCCAAAACATCAGACAACAACTTTAATCTAGGACACAAGACCACATCAGCTGGATACCAACCTAGGTAATGAACTCTCAAGGATAAAACAAAACTAAAAAATTTACAACAGGGACCCGGAGAGATCAATCTGTAAATGACAGCAAGGTCAGAATAATAAAAAAGGGAATAAATGGTGTTGGTATAGAACTTTCAAACGGAAAGGAAGTCAAGGTGACATCAAGTAATAAAAGACTGGTTCAAACTTAGGAAGATAGGGGTAAATTTCAAAGTAACCACAAAGAAAGTTAACAAATCTACTCATCAAAATAAAGAATAAAAACATAAAGTCTCAGTAAACACAAAATCGACAAAAACAAAACAAACAAAAAAAAATCCACAAACAAAAGGAATTCAGCACAGGAGAGTAAGAGGCACAAAGAAAACGTCAGCACTGCAATAAAAAGCACTATAAAATGACAGCAATAAACTCACACCTATCAATAATCACGTGGAATGTAAATGGTTTAAATGCACCCATAAAGAAAGAGAGAATGACAGAATGTATTAAAAAAAAGAGCTCATCAATATGCTGTCTAAAGGAACATACCTTAGAAACAAAGGCATAAATATATTAAAAATCAAAGAATGGAAAAAAAATGTATCAAGCCAACAGCAACCAAAAAAGAGCAGAAGCAGCAACACTAATCTCAGATGAATTAGACTTTAAAACAAAATCCACCATAAAAGACAAAGAAGGACATTATATAATGATTAAAGGCGCAATCCACCATGAGGACATAACCATAATAAATATCTACACACTCACTGCCAGGGCTTGAAAATACATAAAACGAACTCTAACAGCACTGAAAAGAGAAATTTACAGTTCCACAATAAAGTAGGAGACTTCAACACACCACTCTCGGTAAAGGATGGAATATCTAGAAAGAAACTCAACAAAGATACAGAAGATCTAAAGGCCACAATCAATCAACTTGACCTCACAGATATTTTTAAACACTCCACCCAACAGCAGCAAAGTACACATTCTTTTCCAAAGCACATGGAACGTTCTCCAAAACAGGCAACATCTTAGGCCACAAAGCAACCCTCACCGAAATCCAAAACACTGAGATAATACAAAGTATCTTTTCCGATCACAATGCCATGAAAGTAGAAATCAATAACAGGAAGAATAGGGGGAAAAAAATCAAATAAATGGAACTGAATAACGCCTTGCTTAAAAATCACTGGGTAATAGAAGAAATTAAAGATGGAATAAAAAAATTCCTAGAGTCAAATGAGAATGAAAACACCTCATACCAAGTCCTTTGGGACACAGTAAAGGCATGCTCAGAGATCAATTTGTAGCAATAGATGCACACATCAGAAAAGAAGAAAGGTACAAAATCAAAACATTAGCTACACAACTCTAACAATTAGAAAGAGAACAGCAAAAGAAGCCCATGGCCACCAGAAGAAATAGTTAAGATCGGTGCAGAAATAAATGAAATAGAGAATAGAAAAATAATAAAAATAACCAACAAAACCAAAAAGTTTGTTCTTTGAAAAGATCAACAAAATTGACAAACCACTGGCCAAATTGACAAACGAAAAACAGGAGAGGAAGCAAATAATCCAAATAAGAAATGAAATGGGGAGCATTACAACAGACCCAACTGAAATAAAAAGGATCATAACAGAGTACTATGAAAAAATATTCTCCAACAAATTTGAAAATCTAGAGGAAATGTACAAATTTCTAAAAATGTACTACCTACTCAAACTAACACAAACTTAAGTTGAAAACCGGAACAGAACCATAACAACAGAAGAGATTGGAAAGGTAATTTAAAAAAAAACTCCCAGCAAAAAAAATTCTGGCACAGATGGCTTCACTGGAGAATTCTACCAAAGACTCAGAAGCGCTTACACCAGGACTACTCAAACTAGTTCAGAATGCAGAAAAGGAAGGGATACCACTGAATTCATTCTATGAAGCCAGCATAACCCTGATACCAAAACCAGCCAAAGACACCACAAGAAAACAAAATTACAGACCAATATCTCTCATAAATATGGATGCAAAAATTCTCAATAAAATCCTAGCCAATAGAATTCAGCATCATATAAGAAAAAAAAAAAATACACCACAACCAAGTGGGATTCATACTGAGTATGCAAGGATGGTTCAACATTAGAAAATCAATGCAATCCACCACATAAATAAAATAAAAAGAATCACATGATCATCTCAATCGATGTGGAAAACGCACTGGACAAAGTCCAACACCCATTCCTGATTAAAAAAAACTCTAAATGAAATAGATACAGAAGGGAAATTCCTCAACATAATAAAGGGCATCTATACAAAACCAACAGCCAATATCATCCTTAATGGAGAGAGGCTGAAAACATCCCCTGAGAACAGAAACAAGACAAGGATGCCCTTTATCACCACTCCTATTCAACATTGTGCTGAAAGTCCTAGCTAGAGCAATAAGGCAAGAAAAAGAAATAATGGGCATCCAAATTGGTAATGAAGAAGTTAAACTGTCCCTATTTGCAGATGATATGATACTATACCTAGAAAACCCAAAAGACTTCATGAGAAAACTACCAGAACTAACAGAAAGATTCCAAAGAGTAGCAGATACAAGATAAACATAAAAAATCAGTTGGATTCCTATACACCGATAAAAAGAATGATGAAAAGGAAATCAGGAAAGCAATACCATTTATAATAAAAGACCCCCTAAAAATAAAACACTTGGGAAGAAATCTAACCAGGGATGTAAAAGACCTATTATACAAAGAAAACTACAAAACATTACTGCAAGAAAATGAAAGAGATCTAAATAAATGGAAAAACATACCATGCTCATGGATTGGTAGACTCAACGTTGTGAAAATGTCAATTCTACCCAAAACAATCTACAAATACAATGCAATCCTGATCCAACTACCACCAGCATTCTTTAAAGAGACTCATTAACTTTATATGGGAAGGAAAGAGGCCCTGGATAAGTAAAGCACTATTGAAGAAGAATAAAGTAGGAGGACTCCCACTACCTGACCTCAGAATGTAGTATACAGCTACAGTAGTCCAAACAGCCTGGTACTGCTACAATGACAGATACATTGAACAATGGAACAGAATTGAGAACCCAGATGTAAATCCATCCACGTGTGGTCACCTGATCTTCAACAAGGGCCCAGAGTCTATCAAATGGTGAAAAGACAATCTTTTTAACAAATGGTGCTGGCAAAACTGGATGTCCATCTGCAAAAAATGAAACAGGACCCACACCTGACACCATATACAAAAACTAATTCAAAATAGATCAAAGACCTAACTATGAAACCAAAAAACATAAAGATCATATAAGAAAAAATAGGATCAATGCTGGAGGCCCTAATACATGGCATTAACAGAATACGAACCATAACAAACAACACACAAACACCAGAAGATAAGCTAGATAACTGGGATCTTCTAAAAATTAAGTACTTATGCTCATCAAAAGATTTCACCAAAAGAGTGAAAAGAGAACCTACAGACTGGGAAAAAAAATTTTGGCTATGACAAATTTGACAAAGGTCTAATCTCTAATCTACAGGAAAATCCAATACCTCTGCAACAAAAAAACAAATAATCCAATTAAAAAATGGGCAAAGCAAATGAACAGACATTTCACCAGACACTCGAACGGCTGACAGACACATGAGGAAATGCTTGTGATCACTAGGCATTAGAGAAATGCAAATCAAGACCACATTGAGATACCATCTCACCCTGGCATTACCACCATGAATCAAAAAAAGAAACAGAAAAGAACAAATGTTGGAGAAGCTGTGGGGAGATTGGAACTCTTATGCACTTCTGGTGGGAATGCAAAATGGTACAACCATCCTGGAAATGTTATGGCGCTTCCTTAGAAAACTAGAATTAGAAATACCATATGATCCAGCAATCCCATTCCTAGGAAAATATCCTAGAGAAATAAGAGCCATCACACGAACAGACATATGCACACCCATGTTCACTGCAGCATTGTTCACAATAGCAAAAAGATGGAAACAACCTAGATGCCCGTCAACAGATGAATGGATAAACAAACTATGGTACATACATACAATGGAATACACATCCAAACTCCCTGAGGGATCTAATTACTGGCTGAGGGCTGGGGACCATGGTCTCAGGGAACATCTAGCTCAATTGGCATAACATAGTTTATAAGGAAAATATTCTACATTCTACTTTGGTGAGTAGCATCTGGGGTCTTAAAAGCTTCTTAGCAGCCATCTAAGATACTCTACTGGTCTCATCCCCTGGAGCAAGGGAGAATGAAGAAAACCAAAAATACAAGGGAAAGATTAGTCCAAAGGACTAATGGACCACAACTACCACAGCCTCCACCAAACTTGGTCTACTACAACTAGATGATGCCCGGCTACCATCAATGACTTCCCTGACAGGGATCACAAGAAAGGGCCCCATACAGAGGTGGAGAAAAATGTAGAACAAATTTCTAATGTACACACACAAAAAAGACTACACTTACTGGTCTGACAGAGAAACCCCGAAAATATGGCCCCTGGACACCCTTTTAACTCAGTACTGTAGTCATTCCTGAGGTTTACCCTTCAGCCAAAGATTAGACAGGCCTATAAAACAAAATGAGACTATATGGGCACACCAGCCCAGGGGCAAGAACGAGAAGGCAGGAGGGGACAGGAAGGCTGGTAAGGGGGAACCCAAGGTCAAAAACGACAGAGTATTGACATGTCATGGGGTTGGCAACCAATGATACAAAACAAAATGTGTATTGATTGTTTAATGAGAAACTGATTTGCTCTGTAAACTTTCATCTAAAGCACAGTTTAAAAAAACCAGTTTGGTAACTTTTGTTTGAAGTTTCATTTTGAGATTTTTGTTTGAGAGCTCCGTCTGGAAGCTTTTTATTAAAACTGCAATATTTGATTTCATGGTTGTGTTTCTGTTTATCTCTCTCTCTCTCTTTTTGGTCTCCTGTTCTTTTCTATGTTAGCTAATGTCATTGAATTGTGTCCCCAAAAATATGTGTCAACTTGGTTAGGCCATGATTCCCAGTATTGTGTGGTTGTCCTCCATTTTGTGATCATAATTTTATGTTAAAGAGGATTAGGGTGGGATTGTAAAATCCTTACTAAGGTCACATCCCTGACCCAATGTAAAGGGAGTTTCCCTGGAATGTGGCCTGCACCACCTTTTATCTCACAAGAGATAAAAGGAAAGGGAGCAAGCAGAGTGGGGGACTTCATACCACCAAGAAAGCAGCGCGCGTCTTTTGGATCTGGGGTCCCTGTGCAGAGAATCTCCTAGTTCAGGGGAAGACTGATGACAGGGATCTTCCTCTAGAGCCAACAGAGAAAGCCTTCCCCTGGGGCTGATGTCCTGAATTTGGACTTCTAGCCTTCCAGACTGTGAGAAAATAAGCTTCTGTTTGTTAAAGCCACCCACTTGTGGTGTTTCTGTTACAGCAGCCCTAGATATTTAAGACAGCTAACAAAGAAAAATGGGAAATAATAACAAAACTGACAAAAGGCCCTCATCTGGGACCCTTGCTACCTACATGGTTCAAAACTTTGATGCTGTTGTTGGTCAGTATTTAGAAAAATGTCGTGCACTAAGGACTGTGAGGCTGAACAGTGGCCCCTATGGGGAAATTCTGATTTAACTAAAATATTATATTTAAGATGTAAACTAGAAAGTCAAGGGTCCACAAGTAAAATATCTTGGTCATGTAATTTCAGCTGTAGAAATCTCAATTAACCAAAAATGAAAAGAAGCTATCTTTTCCTACCTTGTGCCTACCACAAAGAAACAGTTAAGGGGAATTTTAGGATTGTGTAGATATTATAAGAGCTTGGATAAAATCAAATTCCCTTTATTAGTACAGCCTCTTTATATATATCTTAACGGTAATATCTCTGAACCTTTCAAGATGTCTGTGGAAGCTGTGCAAACCTTAGCTAAATTAAAAGATTCTCTAACTCACACTCCAGCTCTTGGATTCCCCAACTATTCTTTAGATTTCTCTCTTTTCCTTTCTGAAAGACAAGAGAATGCCTTAGGAGTCATAAGTCAGAGGCATGGAGACAGAGACCTGGAGGGTCCTACGGTGTATAATTAGATCCAGTAGCCAAAGCTTATCCTCCATGTCTTCAAGCAGTTGCAGCCACTGCCAAATTAGTAGAACAACAGCTGATACAGTATTGGGAAATAATCTAGATGTGTATGTTCCACATGCAGTTTCTGCCATCTTCAACTCAATTTTAACCCAACACCTTTCTGCTTAGCCAACTAACTTCACATGAAGCTCTTCTTCTAGCTGCCCCCAACCTTAGATTACACACTGTAGGAGCCTTAAATTCAGCACCCTCATGCCTGATCCCAATGATAATGATGTTGATCATGACTGTGTTGATTTAACAGATCAACTTTTATCTCCTAGAATAGATCTTCAGGCTCCTACCTGAAACCTGAAGCTTCTGGTTCTAGGTATCAAGCAGGATATGCCATCACTACAGCAGCAGAAGTATGGGAAAGCAGACCCTTGCCTGAGGTAACCTCGGCCCAACAAGCCAAACTTACAGCTTTTACAAGAGCATGTAGGTTGGTACAAGGCAAGCTGATAAATGTATACGCCGATGGAATAATTTTTTATTTTGGAATGTTATGGAAAGAGAGAGGATTTTTAACTTCCTCAGGACAACCTGAAAAAAATGGTACTTTAGTGGTCGAATTGCTAGAAGCTCTCTTATCACCTTCTGAAATAGCAGTAATAAAAATACAAGCTCACCAACTCAAATGAGGCCCCCAAATAGAGGAAGTAAAGGGAAACGGATTGGCTGGCCAAGCTGTTAGACTGGCTGCTCAGACCCTCATTCAGGAATCCTTAGTCTCAATAACTGAGCAAAACAAGAGCTCAAATCATTTTCAGGGAATTGACACAGGCTCTCCAAAAACTCAAGATCGAAGAATTAGAGGTCTTCCCCCTCCTCTTAATTCCCAGTCACCATTCATAACTTATCCATATTTTCAAATAATAAAACATTAGCAGTTATCTCCAGAAGAAAAGGTACTTAGTTGAGTCTCAAGGGAGTGTTATCTAGATGCCACCATCTAATTATAGATAGGTCTCAGAAACAGACTAGTAATACCTCAAGGTCTTCACCTTATATTATTATTAACTTGTCTGTTTGAAATCAAATCTATATGGGAAGAAGATCTTACTGCCTTTTTAGATCAAAGTTTCTGAAGAAATTTTAGGGCACCAGCCTGTTACCTACATAAGGCAGGAAGTGTCAGGATTTAGACTAATGCTAATGGCTGGAAGAACTGAAAATAAAAGGTATCACCCCTCTCCTGTATACATTTTTTAGACGAGACCAATGCCAGATCTGTTATAATGGACAAAATACCCCCTTACCCAAACCTTGGATCAAGGATCCAGGAAAAGAGGGGGCAGAAAAATGGCATAGCCTGTCATTATATCAAAAAGCTGCCCCTTCCTCCGAATAAGATCAGTGGAAAGCTGGAGGATGTCAGATAAACCAGGAAACAGGATTGTGGATGGGATCAAACAATCAGTAAGTACTCCCTAAGGATTTACACATTTTTTTAGTGGCTACTAGTTTTCATTTAAGAGATCAATTAGGATGGGATAAGACAGTACAAAGAATGAGGAAATACTATTGGGGTCACTTTTGGAGGGTCGCTGTGAGTCAGAATTGACTCGACAGCAATGGGTTTATGGTTATGGGTAGATAAGGTAGTCAGACAATGCCCAACCTGTGCTGAATTTAATCCAATGAAAGCACTGAGACCCCTATTGCCAGGTACCCTTTTCCTGCAGAACCTATGTTCGAATGGCAAATGGATTTTATTCAGTTAACCCCGTTACAGGGATACAAATATGTATTGATCATGAGTTGTAGATATTCTCATTGGGTAGAGGTTTTTCGTTGTAGGGATACCACTGCCACCTTTGTGGCAAAGAAGCTTTTAGAAAATATAATTCTTACCTGGGGAACTTCAGGAATTATCTGTAGTGATTCAGAAACTCATTTTACTGGACAAGTAGTAACTGCTATGTGCAAAATTTTTTCCATCCTATACTGCTTGCACTGTCCATATCATCCCCAATCCTCAGGATTGGCAGAAAGAACCGATGGTATTATAAGGAACCAATTAGCTAAATTAGCCTCTTCATTAGGACTGGCTTGGCCTCAAGTTCTTCCCTTGGTATAAATAAATTTATGATCCAATTCCTTTGGTCCTCACAAGCTAACCCCTTTATAAATTATAACTGGCCGCTCTATGGCTTTACCTTATGGGGTTAACAACATTTAGTCAAATCTCCTTTCTGCTAATCTGCTAAAATATTGTCAAGGATTAGTTCAATATGCCAAAGATCATGGTTACCAGCTGCAACATGCATATCAAACAAGCACTACTGTTTCTAATTCTTCAAATTATAAACCTGAACCAGGTGACTATATGTGTTGGAAACATCACCAAATTAAGGACTCCCTCAAACATCAACAGAAAGGACCTTATTTTGTGCTATTCAACTAATGATTTAGCTTTAATTTTCTCATATGGTACATGGTACAGAAGAATTGGAAGAATCTTTATGAAGCCTGTCTGCCACAGTGGATCAAATAGCTGATAATGTTGCTGATGGAATGTCAGCTCAACAAAATTAATCTCTCTGGCAAAGGTACTCCTGGACAATCACATTGCATTAGACTTCTCATTGGCACAACAAGGAGAAGTATGTGCAGTAGCCAATACATCCTGTTGCTCTTGGATAAAAATGTTTGGAATTGTAGAACAAGATATCCATAAAATTAGACAGCAGGCTATTTGGCTGCACTTTATTCCACCTTTACAAACCCCAGATTTGTTTGGAGGGCTACCCCAAGGGATATAGAGGGTCAGTGAAAGAAAGAAAGACTCTTAAAGAGATAAATTGACACAGTGGCTGCAACAATGGGCCCAAGCATAACAATGATTATGAGGATGGCACAGGACTGGGCAGTGTTTCATTCTGTCGTACACAGTGTCGCTATGAGTTGGAATTGACTTTACAGCACCTAACAACGACAACCTCATGGGATAGGATCTTAGGCTCGCTCGTTCTTGCAAGGCATTTTAATGATAACAATATTAATTGGCTTAATCCATATTTTGTTCAAATGTGTGGTCACTGGAATTAATAATAAATGCCAGCACCCTAGAGCATGTCCAAGCCCTAAACCAGTAATGTATATTGATTCTGCCAACTTCTGCAATATGATCAATGGAGCTGTCTTCTAAATTTCTTGGCATAGACGAGTGAGCACTTCCAGTGCTGCATCTGTGTGTTGAAACATCTCAATTGGTATTCCATCATTTCCTGGAGCCTTCTTTCTTGACAGTACCTTCAGTGCAGCTTGGACCTCTTCCCTCAGTACCACTGGCTCTTGATCATATGCTGCCTCCCGAAATGGTTGAACATGGACCAATTCTTTCTTGGTACAGTGATGCTGTGTATTCCTTTTCCTTCCTTCTTCTTTTATTGTACTTTAGATGAAAGTTTACAGAACAAACTAGTTTCTCATCAAACAGTACACACATTGTTCTATGACACTGGTTAACAACCCCATGACATGTCAGTGCTCTCCCTTCTCAGCTCTGGGTTTCCTACTACCAGCTGTCCTGTTCCCTCCGGCCTTCCAGTCCGTGCCCCAGGGCTGGTGTGCCCCTTTAGTCTTATTTTGTTCCATGGGCCTGTTCAATCTTTGGCTGAAGGGTGAACCTCAGGAGTGAGCTCATTACTGAGCTGAAAGGGTGTCCAGGGGCCATACTCTCAGGGTTTCTCCAGTCTCTGTCAGGCTAGGGAGTCTGGTCTTTACTTCTGAGTTAGAATTTTGTCCTACATTTTTCTCCAGTTCTGTCTGGGACCCTCTATTGTGATCCCTGTCAGAGCAGTCAGTGGTGGTAGCCGGGCACCATCTGCTTGTACTGGACTCAGTCTGGTGGAGGCCATGGTAGATGTAGTCCATTAGTCCTCTAGACTAATCTTTCCCTTGTATCTTTAGTTTTCTTCATTATTCCTTACTCCTGAAGGGGTGAAGCCAGTGGAGTATCGTAGATGGCTGCTCACAGGCTTTTAAGACCCCAAAGTAGAACGTAGAACATTTTCTTTATGAACTATGTTATGCCAATTGAGCTAGATGTTCCCAGAGACCATGGTCCCCACAGCCCTCAGCCCAGCAAATTGGTCGTTCAGGGAGTTTGGATGTGTTTATGGAGCTACCATGACCTTGCCTTGTACAGGTTGTGCTGGCTTTCCCAGTATTGTGTACTGTCTTACCCTTCACCGAAGTTACCATTTATCTATTGTCTATTTATATAGTGTTTTTCCATCCCACCCCTCCCCGACTCGTAACCACCCAAGATTGTTTCTTTTTGTATGTAAACCTTTCCATGAGTTTTTACAGTAGTGGACTCATACAATATTTGTCCTTTTGTGACTGATTAATTTCACTCAGCATAATGCCCACCAGATTCATCCATGTTATGAGATGCTTCACAGATTCATCGTTGTTCTTTAGCCTTGCATAATAGTCCATTGTGTGTACGTACCACAGTTTGTTTATCCATTCATCTGTTGATGGGCATCTAGGTTGTGTCCATCATTTTGCTATTGTCAACAATGCAGCAATGAACATGGGTGTGCATATGTCTATTCGTGTGATGACTCTTATTTCTCTAGGATATATTCCTAGGAGTGGGATTGCTGGATCATATGGTATTTCTATTTCTAGCTTTCTAAGGAAGCACCATATCATTTTCCAAATTGGTTTTATCCTTTAGCATTCCCACCGGCAGTGCATAAGAGTTCCAGTCTCCCTGCAGCCTCTCCAACATTACTTATTTCCTGTTTTATTGATTCATGCCAGTAACGCTGGGGTGAGATGGTATCTTACTGTGGTTTTGATTTGCGTTTCTCTAATGGCTAGAGTATGAGTCGGAGTCTACTCGACAGCACTGGGTTTTTTCTTGGGGGGGGGTTGGGTAATGGCTA
This sequence comes from Loxodonta africana, assembly GCF_030014295.1. Taxonomy (NCBI): domain Eukaryota; kingdom Metazoa; phylum Chordata; class Mammalia; order Proboscidea; family Elephantidae; genus Loxodonta; species Loxodonta africana. The sequence continues at coordinate 82,567,378 of NC_087359.1, forward strand.
GAGATCGTGAGCAATGACTAGAGATCGTGAGCAATGACTAGAGATTGTGAGCACTTCCTCATGTGTCTGTTGGCCGCCTGAGTGTCTTTGGTGAAGCGTCTGTTCCTTTGCCCTTTTTTAAATTGAATTATTTGTCTTTTTGTTGTAGAGGTGTTGGATTTTTCTGTAGATTCTAGAGATCAAACCTTTGTGTGATTTATAACAGCCAAAAAATTTTTCCCAGTCTGTAGGTTCTCTTTTTACTCTTCTGGTGAATTCTTTTGATGAGCATAAGTGTTTAATTTTTAGAAGATCCCAGTTATCTAGCTTATCTTTTGGAGTTTGTGGGTTGTTGGATGTGGTTTGCATCCTGTTAATGCTGTGTATTAAGGCCTCTAGCATTGATCCTAATTTTTCTTCTATGAACTTCATAGTGTTTGGCTTTATATTTAGGTTTTTGATTTATTTTGAATTAGCTTTTATATATAGTGTGAGGTATGGGTCTTTTTTTTTGCAGATGGACATCAAGTTTTGCCAGCACCATTTGTTAAAAAAACTGTCTTTTCCCCATTTGATGGACTTTAGGCCCTTGTCAAAGATCAGGTGACCACAGGTGGATGGATTTACAAATGGGTTCTCAATTCTATTCCATTGGTCAATGTATCCATCACTGTACCAGTACCAGGCTGTTCTGACTACCATAATTGTAGGAGTCCTCCTACTTTATTCTGCCTCTTCAATAGTGCTTTACTTATCTGGGGCTTCTTCCCTTTCCACATAGTTAATGATAAGTTTTTCCATCTCTTTAAAGAATGTTGTCAGTATTTGGATCAGTATTGCATTGTATTTGTAAATCTCTTTGGGTAGAACTGTCATTTTCACAATGTTGAGTCCACCTATCCATGACCATGGTATGTTTTTCCATTTATGTAGATCTCTTTTGGTTTCTAGCAGTAGTGTTTTGTAGTTTTATTTGTATAAATATTTTATATCTCTGGTTAGATTTATTCCCAAGTATTTTATTTTTTTTAGGGGCTATTATAAATGGTATTGTTTTCCTGATTTCTTTTTCATCATTCTCTTTATTGGTGTATAGGAATCCAACTGATTTTTGTATGTTTACCTTGTATCTTGCTACTCTGTTGAATCTTTCTATTAGTTCCAGTAGTTTTCTCGTGTAGTCTTTTGGGTTTTCTAACTATAGTATCATATCATCTGCAAATGGGGACAGTTTAACTTCTTCATTACCAATTTGGATGCCCTTTATTTCTTTTTCTTGCCTTATTGCTCTAGCTAGGACTTTCAGCACAATGTTGAATAGGAGTGGTGATAAAGGGCATCCTTGGCTTGTTTCTATTCTCAAGGGGAATGTTTTCAGCCTCTCTCCATTAAGAATGATGTTGGCCATTGGTTTTGCATAACCAAAACCAAACCAAACCTGCTGCTGTCGAGTTGATTACGACTCACAGCAACCCTATAGGGCAGAGTAGAACTGCCCCATAGAGTTTCCAAGGGGCACCTGGTATATTTGAACTGCTGACCTTTTGGTTAGCAGCCATAGCACTTAACCACTACGCCACCAGGGTTTTCTGGTTTTACATAGATGCCCTTTATTATGTTGAAAAATTTCCCTTCTATACCTATCTTATTGAGAGTTTTTTTATAAGGAATGCGTGTCGGACTTTGTCGAATGCCTTTTCTTTGTCGACTGAGATGATCATATGATTATTTTCTTTCCTTTCATTTATGTGGTGGATTACATTGATTAATTTTCAATGTTGAACCATGCTTGCATACCTGGTATGAATCCTACTTGGTCGTGGTGTATTATTTTTTTTATATGATGCTGAATTCTATTGGCTAGAATTTTGTTCAGAATTTTTGCATCTATATTCATGAGAGATATTGGTCTATAATTTTCTTTTTTTGTGGTGTCTTTGCCTGGCTCCTTCCTTCTCCTTTTGATGTTTCCTGCATTGTTTAATATTTTCCCCTATAAAAAAACAAACCAAACCTGTTTGTTTGCCATCAAGTTGATTCTGACTCATAGTGGACCTATAGGACAGAGCAGAACTGTCCCATAGGGTTCCCAGGGAGTAACTGGTGGATGTGAACTGCCGACCTTTTGGTTAGCAGCTGAATGTCTAACCATAGTGCCATCAGGGCTCTGCACGTCAAGGCTTGAATTTTTTCTTCAGTTCTTTCAACTCGAGAAATGCTGAGTATATTCTTTCATTTTGTTTTTCTATCTCCAGGTTTTTGCACATTTCATTATAATACTTTACTTTGTCTTCTCGAGCTGCCCTTTGAAATCTTCTGTTCTTTCTTTACACCATCATTTCTTCTCTGCTTTAGCTACTCAATATTCAAGAGCAAGTTCAGAGTCTCTTCTGACATCCATTTTGGTCTCCTGTTTCTTTCCTGTCTTTTTAATGACCTCTTGCTTTCTCTATGTCTGATGTCCTTGATGTCATTTCACACCTCATCGGGTCTTTGGTCATTAGTGTTCAGTGTGTCAAATCTACTCTTGAGATGGTCTCTAAATTCAGGTAGATATACTCAAGGTCATACTTTTGCTCTTGTGGACTTGTTTTAATTTTCTTCAACTTCAACTTGAACTTGCACATGAGCAACTGATGTTCTGTTCTGCAGTCAGCCCCTGGCCTTGTTCTGACTGATGATATTGAGCTTTTCCATCCTCTCTTTCCACAGATGTAGTCAACTTAATTCCTGTGTATTCCATCTGGTGAGGTCCATGTGTATAGTACCCATTTACGTTCTTTAAAAAAGGTATTTGCAATGAGAAAGTTGTTGGCCTTGCAAAATTCTATCATGTGATCTCCAGCATTGTTTCTATCAACAGGGCCATCTTTTCCAACTACCAATCCTTCTTCTTTGTTTCCAGCTTTCACATTCCAATCACCAGTAATTATCAGTGCATGTTTGATCAATTTCAGACTGCAGAAGTTGGTAAAAATCTTCAGTGTCTTCATCTTTGGCCTTAGTAGTTGGTGCATAAATTTGAATAATAGTTGTATTAACTGGTCTTCCTTGTAGGCATATGTATATTATCCTGTCACTGACAGTGTTGTACTTAAGGATAGATCTTGAAATGTTCTTTTTGATGATGAACACTATGCCATTCCTCTTCAATCCGTCATTCCTATCATCGTAGACCATATGATTGTCTGATTTAAAATGGCCAAAATCAGTCCACTTCAGCTTACCAATGCTTAAGATACTGATGTTTATGTATTCCATTTCATTTTTGACGACCTCCAATTTTCCTAGTTTCATACTTCGTACATTCCACGTTCCAATTATTAATGGATGTTTGCAGCTGTTTCTTCTCATTTTGAGTTGTGCCCCATCAATGAAAGTCTGACTCCATCCACATCATTAAGGTCGACTCTACTTTGAGGAGGCAGCTAGCTCTCCTTAAGTCATATTATAAGTGCCGTCTAACCCGGGGGACTCATTTTCCAGCACTTTATCAGACAATGTTCTGCTGCTATTCATAAGGTTTTCACTAGCCAGTTTCTTCAGAAGTAAAACACCAGACCTTTCTTCCTTGACTGTCTTAGTCTGGAAGCTGAGCTGAAACCTGTCCACCAAGGGTGACCCTGCTGGTACTTGAAATACCAGTGGCAAACCTTCCAGTATCACAGCAACACGGAAGCCACCACAGCATGATAAACTGACAAATGTATGGTGTCTAAATAGCCCACAAAACAAATACAAAACAACCATCATATGACAGACCTGGGACCCCTGAGACAAGAGACTCAAGTGTTAGAAAAGAAAAACAATAAAATGTCATCCAATTGTGACCTTAGTTCTTTGTCTTTACTTTAACCAACTGCAGTCTGTAATCGATTTATTCATAACGAATCACACCTGTCAAAATTGCATAAAAAACACTTATAGATTGTACTTCTTTGGATTTTGGTCTGTTTATAGCCTGAGTGCTTACAGCCAGTTTCCCAATTTGTTTTCTGATACGTCACAATAAAAATCTCTTTGCTGCAGAAGGCTTTGATGATTGTTATTTTTCTACAACAATACTTATCTCTGAACATACGTGGCTATTAAAGCATTCTTCCAAATATTAAGCCAAACCTGGTCCTAATTTTACTGCTTGGAACGAAAAAGGAAAAGTTTAATTATGGCCAAAAAGGAATAGGTTGACAAAGTGCAAATGGCAGTAACTTCGGAATTAAAAAAAAAAAAAGTCCTCTTAAGAAAGGAAAGTAGCAAAATAACCCAGATTCTAAGGCAGATGAATTTTTCTTTTTTGGTGCAGTAATTCCTAAGTAGGAGTTTCTGTTAAGAAAGATGGTTCAAGGTAAAAATCACATTTTATAAAAACATCTATGTTGCAAGTTGTATTCGAAGTTCCTCACAGAAGTCATTTCATTTAATTCTCACAACCCTCTGAGGTGGGTATGCTTAATTTCATGTTAAAAAAAAAATTGTCACTGAGTTGATCCCGACCCCTGGTGACCCAACAAATGTCAGAGTAGAACTGTGCTCCATTAGGTTTTCAGTAGCTGGTTTTTTGGAAGTAGATCCCAGGGCTTTCCTCCAAGGCACCGTTGGGTGGACTTGAACCCCCAACTTTTCAGACAACATCCAAGTGTGTTAATCATTTGCACAGCCTAAGGACTCTTTCAGTTTACAAATAAGGAAACAAGCTCAGAGAGACTAGGCAACTTGCCCAAAGTCACACTTGATGCTTTTCCGAGGAGGCTAGAAAATTCCCACTATTGCGATTCTGAATGTGAGTGAGTAACCAGTACTAACCGAGGGAGAAAGGGGGAATTCCTAAAGAAAGCAGTGTAACTGCGGATTTGTTCTTTATGTTGTTGTGTAAGTATGAGCACATGTATACCCACGGAAAAACAAAAACATATGGTCTTGGGGGTGAATCTAAGAGACTGGTAAAAACCCATAAGGAAATGGTCTGGAAAGCTAATCCTGAAAAGGAGCTGGGGACTGTTTAAAAACGGCCAGGGTAAAAGCCACCATTTTAGTCATGTTGTTGAATGGATAAGTCCACTGCTTGAGGCCAGTCTATGGTGCTGGTGGACAATAAAGGGCTCTACAATGCCCATGGAAGCAGCAGTCAAGAAATCAGATGACAAATCTGCTACAAAAGACCTCTTTAAAGTCTTAAAAAGCAAAGATGTCACTTTAAAGACTAAGGTGCTCCTGGCCCAAGACAAGGTGTTTTCAGTTGCCTCATATGCATGTGAAAGGTGAACAAGGAATAAAGAAGACTGAAGAATAGATGCCTTTGAATTGTGGTGTTAGAGGAGAAGATTGAATATACCATGGACGGCCAGAAGAAGAAAGAGATCTTTCTTGGGAGAAGTACAGCCAAAACACTGGGATTCCTTGTGAACGAGACGATGAACTGCTATCAATAACCACTAAGGGATTATGAAATAAGAGCCAGAGAGGGGTAAACCAGAATGAGGTAGCTCTTCGTGAAATGTGTGGAGCAATCTCCACAATACACTGTTAAGAGGAAAAGGTCAAGTGCAGAACGATGATGTGTCCATTTACGCTACCATTTCTGTAAAGAAAGGAAAAAGGATACATACTTCTTACATAAACCAAAAAAAAAAAAAAAACCCGTTGCCATTGAGTCGGCTCTGACTCATAGTGGCCCTGTGTGTTATGGAGTAGAATTGCTCCATAGGGTTTTCTTGGCTGTAATCTTTATGCAGATCACCAGGCCTTTCTTCCTTGGTGCCCACTGGGTGGCTTTGAACTGCCAACCTTTCAGTTAGTAGCGAAATGCCAACTGTCTGCACCATCCAGGGGCCTCTTGCTTACATACACACTGAATACTTCCAGGACATCAGATTGCCAGGGATCGGTGAACTAGGTGGCTTGGCAAAGGAATAGGAGAAAATCTCTTGACTGTGCGTTTTGCATTTTGAACCATGTGAATTTTATTCAGATTTTTTCTACTTAGTAAAGTTAAAATTTTTTTACCTGATAAAAGACTACAGTTCGATAGAAATGGTTTATAAAGGCCTAAACAGGGACAGAGTGAGCACCAGGAACCAATACAAATTAACTAGGAAAGTCACTGAGAACAGGCAAACTTTGACCCAGGACCCTTCCCACTTGCTTTCACTCAGTGTCCACAGCCTCGGTTACTCCCACTAGCAGGGTGGCAGTGGTGGTGGAGTCACTTGCTTACGGCCACACAGCCTGGATGTGACAGAGACAACGGAACAAAGCTACGTCTACGCCCTCGTATGTGGCCTTTCCTGTCGTTCCATTTGGCTGTATGCTTCTCTGAACTTCAACTCTTGCTATCTGCTCCTCTGTATCAACCCTGCACACAGTTCCTAATGTAATGCCCTGCATATAGACTTTTAAAGTATGTTGATTTAATTTATATAAATCTCTTGGCTTAATGTTCCAAAACTAATTCCCACAGCACAAAACCGCCACAGCTGGCTGTCTTTGGGGATTGATCAAATAAGGATAAATAGTCCATCTAACAGCAGTAAGAAAACTGGGGCAAGATTCAACCGGGGGTTAGGTAATCAACAGTACAAACTTCTACTTCACTATCTGCACTGAAATTTGCTCGGGAAAAGCACCACAGTATTAAACTGATTTTTGAACTGTCAATTAATATGCAAATGAAGACATTTCAAAAGAAAACTCAGTAATCCAAACAAACTTGCAAAAAAAGAAAGAAACCAAAAAAAAAAAAAAAAAAGAAACCACATGCCGAAAATGCACTGTGTCAGCAGCGGGAAAAGCCGCATAAGAGAGCAGACCTGATAATGTTTTCCACTGACTTGAACATTTCAGAAGGTCATGGCCAAGTTCAACTATTCCATGAGTTCAGTGGAAAGACCTTCCATTTCCCTTCCATCCAACATGATGATTATATAGGACCAGAAAAAGCAGAGCTTTCTCCTGGAATATAAAGCTTATTTTAATGGGGGGACTCTACATTTCCTTCCCCCTTCTCCTATTCCACAATGAAGCCAGAGGTACTGGCACCAGACCACATTGCTTTGACCATGAACCAGCTCCAATTAAAGGAGAAACATCTCTGATCATTCTCTTAGAAAAACCAGTAAATTCACACATACACTTACAAGAAGCTGGACCTGTTCAAGAATGTTTATCAAGTGTTCTAAAAGGAAGGGCAGCTGCAGTGCAAAGTGTCCTCATCCTGTCTTCTCCGCATAAAAGCTGAGTTTTTACGATGATCTTTGGCATATTTATTCACAGTGCATCTTTTACGTCTCAGTTGTTGTTAGGTGCTGTCGAGCCAGCTCCCCGACTCATGGCGACCCTATATACAATGGAACAAAATGTTGCTGGGTCCTGCGCCATCCACATGATCGGTTGCAGATTGGACCATTGTGATCTGTAGGGTTTTTGCTGGCGGATTTTCAGAAGTAAATTGCCAGGCCTTTCTTCCCAGTCCATCTTAGTCTGGAAGCTCCCTTGAAACCTGTTCAGCACTGTAGCAACGTGTAAGCCTCCACTGACAGATGGCTACGAACAAAAGGTTGGTGTTTCAAACCCACCCAGGAGCATCTCAGAAGAAAGGCCTGGTGACCTGCTTCCCAAAGGCCATGGAAACCACGTGGAGTGCAGTTATACTCTGCACACGTGGGGTTGCCATGAGTCGGCATCAACTCCATGGCAACTGGTGGGAGTGGTGGGAGCTGACAGGTGTATTGACTGTCTGTGGGTCCATCTCTTTTTTAATTTTATTAATATTTTATTGTGTTTTTGGTCCAAGTTTATAAATTAGGTTCCCATTTGATGATTTCTTTACAAACTGTTCAGTGACATTAGTTACATTTTTCACAATGTATCAACATTCTCTTTCATTGCGTTCTCTTGTTCCATTCCCAGTGCTCTAGTTTCCCTGCCCCTTCTCATCTTTGCTTTAGAGTAATTGTTGACCTTCTGGTCTCAAATAGATGGATTTTAGTAGAGCACCATACCTAGGGGTGATATCTTTTACTTTGGGTGCTACTCTGTTATTTCACTAAAAGGTGATCTCTGGGGATAGTTTTGGTTAAAGGTTTAAAGAGTATCTTAAGGCGACAGTCTCAGGGAGTCCTCTGGTCTCAAGTGGTTCAGTAAGTCTGGACTTTTTAAGCATTTGAGTTCTGGTCCACCTTCTTCTCCCTTTATATCAGGGTCCATCTATTGTGGCCCTGATTAGAACGGTTGGTAGTTATAGCTGGGCACTATCTAGTTCTGCCGGACTCACGGTAGATGAGGCTGTGGCTCATGTAAGCTATTAGCCCTGTAGGCCACTTTGTTCTCTGAGACTTTGGTTTCCTATTTGCTCCTGAGGAGTAGAGACCAATAGTTGTATCTTAGATGGCTGCTCACAAGCTTTTAAGACCCCAGATGCTACTTGCTTCATTAGGATGCAGAACGTGAACTTTGTGAACTATATTATGCCAACTGACTGAATTGTCCCATGACACTAAGGTTCTAAACCTTGAAACCTAGAAAACCATTCTCTCAAGGTGTTTGGTTATGTCTGAGAAATTATCTGTAATTGTGTCTTTTATGAATATATGTGCCTGCACACAAGTCTGTACTTACACATACATAGAGATACTTCTATCTGTGCACACTTATATATACACCTGTACCCATCCGTATACCTATATGCCTATACACGAATTTTTGGTCATTGATGGTATTGTTGCCAAATTATATAAGTCAAATTCTTTAGTACAAACATTGTTTTCTCTTGTTTCTTCTTATTGTTGTTAGATGCCATCAAGTCAGTTCTGACTCATAGCATCCCTACCTACGACAGAAGGAAACACTGCCTGGTCCCACGCCATCCTTACAATCGTTGTTATGCTTGAGCCCATTGTTGCAGCCACTGTGTCAATCCATCTCACTGAGGGTCTTCCTCTTTTTTGCTGACCCTCTACTTTACCAAGCATGATGTCCTTCTCCAGGGACTGATCCCTCCTGATAACATGTCCAAAGTACATGAGATGAAGTCTCACCATCTTCGCTTCTAAGGAGCATTCTGGCTGTACTTCTTCCAAGACAGATTTGTTTGTTCTTCTGGAAGTCCATGGTATATTCAATATTCTTCACCAACACCGTAATTGAAAAACATTAATTCTTCTTCAGTCTTCCTTGTCCAGCTTTTGTGTGCATATGAGGTGATTGAGAACACCATGGCTTGGGTCAGGTGCACCTCAGTCTTCAAGGTGACATCTTTGCTTTTCAACACTTTAAAGGATTTGCCCAATGCAATGCGTCTTTTGATTTCTTGACTGCTGCTTCCGCGGGTGTTGATTGTGGATCCAAGTAAAATCAAATCCTTGACAACTTCAGTCTTTTCTCCATCTGTCATGATGCTGCTTATTTGTCCAGTTGTGATGATTTATGTTTTCTTTATGTTGAGGTGTAATCCATACCGAAGGCTGTGGTCTTTGATCTTCATCAGTAAGGGCTTCAAGTCCTCTTCACTATCAGCAAGAAAGGTTGTGTCATGTGCATAACTCAGGTTGTTAATGAGTCTTCCTTTCCTGACTTGAAGCCACTCAGTATCCCCTTGTTCTGTCTAAACAACTTCCTCTTGATCTATGTGCAGGTTCCTCACAAGCACAATTAAGTGTTTGGAATTCCCCTTCTTCACAATGTTATCCATAATTTGTTATAATAATCCACATGGTCGAATGCCTTTGCATAGTCAATAAAATGCACATAAACATCTTTCTGGTATTCTCTGCTTTCAGTCAGGATGAGTGTTTCTTAGTGACATCATTTACTTTGGTCAGGCTGTGCTAACTACACCCACATCCAGTGGTACTTTTCCCAACACCCAAAATAACAAGTATCTACTATCTACAGCGTGATTCCCCCTCTGTTCCCACCTGTCCCTGGTAACCACCAATGAACATTGGTTTCTCTCTATATGTATCTATACTTGTCTTCTTATAAAACTGAAATCATACAATATCTGTTCTTATGTGACTGACTTATTTCACTTAGTATTATGTCCTCCAGGTCCATCTGTTATAATACATTTCATGGACTCATCATTGTTCCTTACAGTTGTATATTATTCCACTGTATGTATGTACCACACTTTGCTTATCCATTCATCTGTTGATGGGGACTTATGTTTCCTCCATTTTTTTGTTATTGTGAGTAATGCTGCAGTTAACATAGGTGTGCGTATGTCTGCCTGTGTCTCTTGTATTAGATCTCTACGGTACATACTGACCTCATAGCAATTCTGACTTATCACAATCCTATAGGACAGAGTAGAACTGCCCCATAGGGTTTTCAAGGACTGGCTGGTGGATTCAAACTGCCGACTTTTTGGCTAGCAGCTGAGCTCTTAACCACTGCGTCACCAGGGTTATAGTGGGAATCAGCTCAATGGCAACAGGTTTTTTTTTTTTTTTTTTTTTGGTTTTAGGGTATGTACCTAGAAGCAGGATTCCTGGATCATAAGGTATTTCTATTTCTAGTTTTTTTGAGGAAGCACCAGACCATTTTTCATAGTGGTTTTTACCATTTTACAGTCCTACCGGCAATGGGTAAGGGTTCCAATCTCCCCACATCCTTGTCAACATTTGCTGTTATTTGTTTATTTTTTTAATCAGTGTTATTTTAGCTGGTGAGATGGTATCTCATTGTAGTTTCAATTTGCATCTCTCTAACAATTAACGATGGTGAGCATCTTTTCGTGTGTTTACTGGCCTGAGGGTCCATCTCTGCATCCTCCTCCATGACAGCTGCAAGCAGTTGGTCAGAATGGGCGCCCACCAGGCAGCACCCACCACTTGGAGCACCTGCATCAAAAGCAGTGGGCCCGTTCTACCCTTCAGAACCCCCACCAGAGATCACACTTTACACATCCTCTCTCACTCACTCCATACTTGGAAATTTCCAGCTAGTAAGAAGTCACTCTTTCTAATAAAAGAAGGCTGGGTATCCTGTTTTTTGACCATGCAGACAACTAAAAGAACTACATTTAATTGGCTTTATACTATATTAAAATTAAAAAAGCTCCTGGACCTATCTTTCCTTCTCTTCCTGGTGTGGAGAAGTCAGCATGATAGTGAAAGGAGGTTGGGAAGCTATGCGTTCAGTGCAGGTTGGTGGGCCTTGGGGGAAGATGGGGGACGTGGGGAGAACATGAGGGACCCTTGTGATGACGGAAATGTTCTGCATCCTGAATGGTCCATGTCAGTGTCCTCGTCATGATATTGTCCTAGAGTTTTGTCTTATTGGGGGTTGGAGGAAATCAGCAAGTCCAAAAGTCAGTTCTTTGAAAGACTAAGAAAAATTTTAAAACCTTGACAAAACTAATATAAAAAAATGAGAGAAATAACAAATAACTAATATCAGGGAAGAATAAAACCAAACCTGTTGCCGTCGAGTCCACTGGAACTCATAGCAACCCCACAGGAGAGAGTTGAACTGCCTCATTGGGTTTCCAAAGAGCAGCTGGTGGATTCAACCTGCAGACCTTTTGGTTAGCAGCCAAGCTCTTAAACACCATGCCACCGGGGCTCCAGGGAAGAAAAGGGGGGACACTTAAAGATCCTGTAGATATTACAACAATTATTAAGTAGATAGCATATCCCCTTGATGTGATAGGAATGACACTTTACCCCCTCTTATCTCCTCCAAAAAACACATAACCCCAGTCTAACCACGAGAAAAGTATCAGACAAATCCAACTGGGGGGCATTCTAAAAAATACCTGACCAGTACTTCTCTAAAATGTCAAGATCATCAAAAACAAGAAACACCCAAGAAACTGGAGATGTGACTGCTAAATGTAATGTGATATCCTGAATGAAATCGTGGAACAGAAAAAAAAAGTACTGGAGAAAAACTAATGAAATCTGAATAAAGTATGAAATTCGGTTAATAATAATTATCAATACTGGTTTCTTAGTTGTGACACATATGTCATAGTACAGTAACATGTTAACATAGGGGAAACTGAGTATAAGGTATTATGGCAACTCTCTCTACCATCTTTACAACATTTCTGTAAATCTAAAGCTATTCTAAAGTATAAATTTTATTTATAAATCCGTCCATTACTGAAAAAACAGTGAAAATGAACAAGAAAATTATTTTCATCAAACCCACAACCCATTAGGTCATCTGAAATTCCTGAAACTTGATATTCTTTACTAGAAGATTTAAGTACTGATCAAAACAACATGAATAAACAGTGAGCCCTCGTTTGGACTCTTGCCCCAGGCCTTACAAATGTTGGGGGTATGCCGGCTTCCTACCTCCCACTCCTGCTTCTAATGACATGCCCGCATTCATGAAGAAGAAAAAACGGTTTATAACCATGAGTCCAGAACCTAACTCCATTACAGAGAAGCACAAGTCTTTACACAGTTTATTATACATTGAATTTCTAGGAATGCAACTACTGTTGCATTAAGTCAAGGGAAAGTTTGTTCTGTTCAGAAGTTTACTCTGAGCTGTCATTTCAAAAACTCCCTGATGTCGACCCTTCCCGCGTATGCGAATCCTCAGTACAACACCCCGGAGTCAGCCTCATTGGCAGCATTTATACTGACAGTGATCTCTGCTGATGTACAGTCATCCAACTGTCTTATAGGAGGGTTAGGCCCTAGCTTTTACAAATTGAAACGACGTGTTATTTTACTAGAAATGGTTTCCTTTATTTCCTCTCTACATTTTAACCAGTTACCATCGAGTTGACTCCCACCCAGGGCAACCCCGTGTGTGTCAGAATGGAACCGTGCTCCACAGGGCTTTCAGTGGCTGATTTTCAGAGGTAGGTCACCAGGCCTTTCTCATGAGGCACCTCTGGGTGGTTCTGAACTGCCAACATTTCTTTGTTAGTACTCAAGCGCTAACCATTTGCATCATCTAAGGATTCTTCCTGTACATTATAAAAAACAAACAAACAAAACATTGATGCTGAGTCAACTCTGGCTCTTAGTGACACCATCGGACCGAGCAGAATCGTCCCATACGGTTTCCAAGGCTATAAATCTTTACGGAAGCAGACTGCCCATCTTTCTCCCGAGGAGTGCCTAGCAGGTTCTAACCGATGACCTTTCAGTTAGCAGCTGAGTGCTTAACCACTGTGCAGCCAGGTAGGGCATAATAAATGAAAACCAAAAAACCAAACCTGTTGCCACCGAGTTGATTCCAACTCACAGCAATCCTATAAACTAAAAAAAAACAAACCAAACCCATTGCCATCAAGTCGATTCCGACTCATAGTGACCCTATAGGACAGAGGAGAACTGCCCCATAGGGTTTCCAAGGAGGGGCTGGTGGATTTGAACTGCTGGCCTTTTGGTTAGCAACCGTAGTATTTAACCTGGACATAAAAAATATCACCTGATACCTACATAATCTTCTCACGGAATCCATTTAAACTCCCCGCTTTGCACAAACACAGACCTCCCACTGTAAAGACGCACTTTCAGAGAAAAACCACTAGATCCACATGGAAAGTTTTAGCCTTTTATAAAAGCGGGGAACAGCTGAGGCCTTTAAGTAAACATGCACCTGTGAAACAATGTTACTGGAAGACATACAAAAATTTAGAAAATCTCTAATTTTCATTCTCATGGAAGCTCAAGAACGTTTCAAAACTATAAAACTAGGCCAAGAAACAACAAAGAAGAAATAATCTGATGTCAGTGAAAATAGACTAAAACCCAGTGCCATCGAGTCGATTCCAACTCATAGCGACCCTATAGGAAAGAGTAGAACTGCCCCATAGAGTTTCCAAGGAAAACAGACTAGACATTAAAAATACAGTAGCTGAAGTAAAGAAATATACAAAGTAAAGCATAATAGGTGATTAACTTTTAAAAAATCGAGGAATGAACGAAAGTGATCAAAAGAATCAAGGAAAATATGTGCCATGGAAGACAAAGACAGGAGGCCAAATTACACATATTTTAAATTATTTCTGATATATATATATATAAAATATACATACATATAGATATACGTATATTTATATATACATATTTGAAATTCCTGAAGGAGACTTGAGGGTAAAAAGAGAATTAATAATCAAAGTAAGAACAGAAATCCTAGAAGGCATTTAATAAAATCCACGAGCCAGTCGCAATAAAAACTCGAAGTGAAATAGGAAGAAGAGGACTTTTCTAACATGCACAACAGTATCTCAAGCCAACACTGGGCATCACATTTAACGGCGACACACCAAAAGCTCTCACAATGACATGAGGACTCGTCGAGAGTGTAACTAGCATTTAGCACGGTTGAGTCATGCACACACCCAGCTGAAACAAAAGTCCCAGCCACTGGAATGGTGGAGATAAAATCCATTGTTATCTGTAACTGACACAGCCGTCCACTTGGAAAACATATGAAAATCAACTGAAAACCATTAGTACTAAGAGGACAGGCCAAAAGTTGAGTGAGCCCATTACAAATTAAATATTACGAAATTATAGGCCAAAATTACCCAAATTTTAAAAATAGAACAAATAAATAACATTCAAAATAGTGATAAATATATACGACTCAACAACAACCAAAAAAGAAACAAAAGAAGTAAACTGCTGTTATTGCTAGCTGCCATCTGCCCCCGACTCATGGTGACCCCACGCACATTGCCTGGTCCAATGGCATCCCCACCAGCACTTGGGGATCGGACGATTGTGACTCACAAGATTTTCACTGGCTGCGTGCTCCTGGGACACACAGGAGCAGAAACCACTGTTTGTATAATCTAGCCAGGAATTCTCACCTTCACACTAGCACAAAGTTCATCCATTCTCCCCTTTTTCCACACCCCAAACCTTTACCCTCCCCCGCCTTACTGTGCTTGTTCACTCTGCGGCACCCACACTCACTGTCCTCATTCACTCTGCGGCACCCACACTCACTGTCCTCATTCACTCTGCAGCACTCATGCTCACTGTCCTCATTCACTCTGTGGCACCCACACTCACTGTCCTCATTCACTCTGCGGCACCCACACTCACTGTCCTCATTCACTCTGCAGCACTCATGCTCACTGTCCTCATTCACTCTGTGGCACCCACACTCACTGTCCCTGTTCACTCTGCAGCACCCACACTCACCGTCCTCATTCACTCTGCGGCACCATGCTCACTGTCCTCATTCACTCTGCGGCACTCATGCTCACTGTCCTCATTCACTCTGTGGCACCCACACTCACTGTCCCTGTTCACTCTGCAGCACCCACACTCACCGTCCTCATTCACTCTGCGGCACCATGCTCACTGTCCTCATTCACTCTGCGGCATCCACACTCACTGTCCTCATTCACTCTGCAGCACCCACACTCACCGTCCTCATTCACTCTGCGGCACCATGCTCACTGTCCTCATTCACTCTGCGGCACTCATGCTCACTGTCCTCATTCACTCTGTGGCACCCACACTCACTGTCCCTGTTCACTCTGCAGCACCCACACTCACCGTCCTCATTCACTCTGCGGCACCATGCTCACTGTCCTCATTCACTCTGCGGCATCCACACTCACTGTCCTCATTCACTCTGCAGCACCCACACTCACCGTCCTCATTCACTCTGCAGCACCATGCTCACTGTCCTCATTCACTCTGCTGCACCCACACCCACTGTCCTCATTCACTCTGCGGCACCATGCTCACTGTCCCTGTTCACTCTGCAGCACCCACACTCACTGTCCTCATTCACTCTGCGGCACCATGCTCACTGTCCTCATTCACTCTGCAGCACCATGCTCACTGTCCTCATTCACTCTGCGGCACCATGCTCACTGTCCCTGTTCACTCTGCAGCACCCACACTCACTGTCCTCATTCACTCTGCGGCACCATGCTCACTGTCCTCATTCACTCTGCGGCACCATGCTCACTGTCCTCATTCACTCTGCGGCACCATGCTCACTGTCCTCATTCACTCTGCGGCACCATGCTCACTGTCCTCGTTCACTCTGCGGCATCAACACTCACTGTCCTCGTTCACTCTGTGGCACCCACACTGTGCTTGTTCACTCTGTGGCACCCACACTCACTGACCTCGTTCACTCTGCAGCACCCACACTCACTGACCTCGTTCACTCTGTAGCACCCACACTCACTGTCTCTGTTTACTCTGTGGCACCCATACTCACTGTCCCTGTTCACTCTGCGACACCCACGTTCACTGTCGTCATTCACTCTGCGGGAACCGCACTTACTGTCCCTGTTCACTCTGCAGCACCCACACTGTGCTTGTTCACTCTTTGGCATCCACACTCACTGTCCCCGTTCACTCTGCGGCACCCACACTCACTGTCCCCGTTCACTCTGCGGAACCCACACTCACTGTCCCTGTTCACTCTGCGGGAACCACACTTACTGTCCCCTGAACGTGGCAGAAATGTTCCCGCACAAGGGCCTTAGCTCTAGCAGTTACCTCTGCTGGAAAGGTCCTTCCTCAGTTACCTACTTGGCTAACACACATACCTGTTTCATGTCTTACTCAAAAGCTCTCTACCCAGATCTGATACAACAAAAGCTCAACGAAGGTAGGGATGTTGGTTTTGTTCAGTGATGCCTAGAACAGTGCTGGCCACATAGTAAGCACACAAAAATACTTCTTAAATAAATGACTATATAAAAGAATTGTTTCTACAGTCAGGTAATTAAACCATTTTTCAGAACCGGGACTGTCAGGTCATGTCAGAGTTGTTGACAATGCTGCCATCTAGTGGTTATGATCATTTATAGTACTGGGTGGGTGCTTTCACGGAGCCCTGGGGGCACAGTGGTTAATGCACTTGGCTGCTAATTTAAAGGTCTACGGTTTGAATCCACCAGCTGCTCCACAGGAGAAAGATGTGGCAGCCTGCTTCTCTAAAGATTTACAGCCTTGGAAACTCTATGGGGCAGTTCGACTCTGTCCTATAGGGTAGTATGAGTTGGAATTGACTAGATGGCAATGGGTTTGGTTTTGTAGTTTTGGAGGGCTTTTGCATCATCTCATTTTGAAATCTCCAATCAACACCCCTTCCCCTCCTTTGTCTTGTTAACCACAAGCCTTGCTAACCACGAGCTTGTTTTGAGCAACGTTTTCCAGGAAGTTGCAGCAGATTTGGCTCCATCCACTGAACTGGCCCAAGCTACATCTTGAAGCGTGCACAGATTGAGGAGACCATGTCCTTCACCTGACTCCGGACCTGATTGTTACCGGAAAGAATGGTATTTCTAAGCCTATGGTTTCACCTGATTCGATTTGAGAAGCGAGGGGTCCCACCACATAGACATCCAACAGAAGATGATTTAACATCCAGACCTCCAAATGTGGACATGAGAGGGCTAAGGGCGGAGAGTTCCGGGTACCAAACCCAACCCCCAGACGCCACTGGAAACAAAAAGCTTCCCAGCCCCTGCACATGGAGAGCACATGGTCTTATGGTCACTAGACCCCGCATTACTCTTTTTCTGCGCAGACAATAAACTTGCCACTTTCTGTTTCCCTTGCAATTAGTGTCCATCTTAGTTCGATCAGCTAACAGGACAGGACAAGAACCCCAGTGGCATTCAGTTACAATTTGACCCCAAGATGAGCAGTTAATGAGGTAGGGTGGGGTAACAACTTTACAGACAAGGAGCCACGCTCTTTCTAAAAAATCTACACCTATTAGTTACGATGAAATATACACAAAGTGAACCTTAGGGAGAAAAGGAAGAACAAGGACAGGGCTATAACTTGTAAGATGTTGTGACCCATACGGTTTTCATCCACTGATTTTCAGAAGATATGTTAATAACATCAATGAACAAAAATCAGTTAGAAGGAGTGTGGAACCCTGGAGTAAGAGTGGGAGATACAAAACCAAACATCCGGCGTCTCTGAAGCCATGTACTTGTAAAGGTTGCTGCTGGAGTTAAACAAGGGGCTGGCACGTAAGAGGGGCTCAATAAATGACAGCAGCTACCCCTCGCCTTACTTTTGCTGCCGTTGGGTTTTTGTTATTTTTGAGCAAACTTTGGAAGAGCCCCAAGCAACAGCCCAGGGCCTGGATACCAGAACTAGAAAGAGTCTTGGAAAGAACTAAAACACTTTCAGAAAGTTCGTGCTTTCCAATTGAAGCAGTTCCAATGCTACTTTAATGAGAGGGCAAGTTAATACTATATCCAAATGGGAGATAACAGTATAGTTATTATTAACAAAAGAATGAGCATTTCTCCTGGTTCTAGGGGTATCAGTTTCCCAGGGCTGCCATAACAACATACCACAAACTGAGTGGTTTAAAACAACAGGATTTCATTCTCTCACGGTTCTGGAGGCAAGAAGCCCAAAATCAAGGTGTGAGCTGGGCCATGACTCGCTCTGAAGCCTCTAGGGAGGGTCCTTCTTTGCCTCTTCCAGCTTCTGGTGGGCCCAGGTGTTCCTGGCTTGTGGCAGCATCACTCCAAATCCTGCCTCTGTCTTCACGTGCCTGTATTCCCTCTGGGTCTGCATCTCTTTTCCTTTTCTCATAAGGACAACAGTCACGTCGATTTAAGGCATATCCTACTCCAGTATGACCTAATGTTAACTTGATTACATCTACAAAAACCCTATTTCCAAATAAAGATACAGGTACCAGGGGTTAGGACTTCAACATATGCTTTTGGGGGACACAATTCAACCCACAAAGCTAGGTTTAAGGGATTCTCCCAAAGGTCATATCGATTCCCAGGAAAGGGTACAATACAGGCTGATTACAGGCTTAACTATCCTGAGTTCCCACCACCCATCTGTTAGTGCAACGAACTGTAGCAGCTTCCAGGTTGCTATGCTGCTGGAAGCTAGGCCATCAGTATTTCAAATATCAGCAGGGTCGCCCGTGGTGAACAGGTCTCAGCAGAACTTCCATACTAAGACTAGAAAGGAAGGCCTAGCAATCTACTTCTGAAAATTAGCCAATGAAAACTTTAGAGATCACAACAGAACACTGTCCAACTTGCTCGCTTTGGACATCCCATTAGGAGGGATCATTCGCTGGAGGAGGACATCATATTTGATGCAGTAGAGAGCGAGCAAGGGTGAGACCCTCGGTGAGATAGGTTGGCACAACAGCCACAGTGATGGACTTGAACATGCCAGCAATTGTGATGATGACGCAGGACTGGGCAAAATTTTGTTCTGTTGTACGTGAGGTCACCATGAGTCAGATTTGACTTGACTGCAGCTACCTACATACCTACCCACCCACACCTCACCCACCCATCCACCTACCCACCCACCCACGCACCCATCCACCCATCCATCCATCCAACCATCCATCCGCCCGCCTGCCCGTCCATCTGTCCGTCCGTCCATCCATCCATCCATCTGGAGTTCAAAATCAGAATACTATAATTTCATAATAAAACCAAGTTCAAAATTAATACAATTGAAAGAAAATACAGATAACGCCATACTTGTATTATAGGGAGTCCCTTGGGGGTGCAAACAGTTAATGTGCTCGACTGCTAACTGAAAGGTTGGAGGTTTGAATTCACCCAGAGGCACCTCGGAAGAAAGGCCTGGCAATCTACTTCTGAAAAATCAGCCACTAAAGACCCCACTGAGCATTGTCCTACTCTGACACACACAGGCTTGCCAGGAGTCACAATCTACTAGACAGCAGCTGGCACGTAGCACAGAAAAAGTTCCAAAGTCAAAAGTACAAAAACTAAGACTTAAGGACCATAAAAATAATTCTGTCCCCTTAGAGTGTATATGTAATTTACAATTACACCTTTCCTATTAGAGGAAAGCAACAACACAATGCCAGTAATTTCCTTATTTTCTTTGATTTTAAATCTCTTTCCTCACAGAGGAATCTATAGAGAACTGCCGTAAGTCCAGTGAGCATTCAGTGGAGGATGCCATTTTCATACACTAAACACCTTCTGTCTTTGTCTCAACTATATTGAGATTTAAACACCTGCAGATATTGCTAGTCTCAGCACTTTCATTTTTCCCATTTTTCAAGCATGGAAAATTCAGGCAAAATGCAATCACATACTGCAATAACTGCCCACACCCTGCTGCACAACTGCAAAGACAGGAAAGTCTCCACAGGAGAAGCGCTGCTCCAACGGCTGCTGGTCAGGTGACGGACAACCCTGTGCACATCATTCATGAGGCAGTGGGGGACAGCACAGAAATGTACAAAAAAAAAAAAGAAGAAGCTACCCAAAAGCTGAATACAAAAATGTTGAGGATTACCTACATTTTAAAAATAAAAGCTCCAGAGACAAAATATCATTTTCTGATTCAATTATATGAAGTAAAGGAACATAATTTCATTAAAATAAGGGAGTTGGCAAACTGAATTTTAACAATAACTGTGGAAATAATAACTGCATCTTACATTCCAACATCACGTTATATGGAAAGGTGTGGCCAGGGTTGTATCCTTTCACCATACCTATTCAATCTGTATGCTGAGCAAATAATCCGAGAAGCCGGACTATATGAAGAAGAACGGGGCATCAGGATTGGAGGAAGACTCATTAACAACCTGTGTTATGCAGATGACACAACCTTCCTTGCTGAAAGTGAAGAGGACTTGAAGCACTTACTGGTGAAGACCAAAGACTACAGCCTTCAGTATGAATTACACCTCAACATAAAGAAAAGAAAAATCCTCATAACTGACCAATAAGCTACATCATGATAAATGGAGAAAAGAACGAAGTTGTCAAGGATTTCATTTTACTTGGATCCACAATCAACGCCCATTGGAAACAGCCGTCGAGAAATCAAACAACACATTCCATTGGGTAAATCTGCTGCAAAAGACCTCTTTGAAGTGTTAAAAAGCAAAGATGTTACTTTGGGGACTAAGGTACACCTAACCCAAGCCATGGTGTTTTCAATTGCCTCATATGCATGTGAAAGCTGGACAATGAATAGGGAAGACCAAAGAAGAATTGAGGCCTTTGAATTATGATGTTGGCGAAAAATACTGAATATACCATAGACTGCCAGGAGAACGAACAGATCTGTCTTGGAAGAAGTACAGCCAGGATGCTCCTTAGAAACAAGGATGGTGAGATTTTGTCTCACATACTTTGGGCGTGTTATTAGGAGGGACCAGTCCCTGGAGAAGAATATCATGCTTGGTAAAGTAGTGGTTCAGTGAAAAACAGGAAAACCTTCAATGAGATAGACTGACACAGTGGCTGCAACAATGTGCTCAAGCACAGCAGGGATTGTGAAGATGGCGCAGGACTGGGCAATGTTTCGTTCTGTTGAACGCGGGGTTGCTATGAGTCGGAACTGACTTGATAGCACCCAACAACAACAAACATCCCAATAGCACATTGCCATTTGCAAAAGCTTCACAGATCTTTGTCCCAACAACATTGTTGTGTAGTAGATGTGTGGTTATGTCTTTCTTTTGACTAATAAGGAGGTTAATGCCCTATGGGGTACAGAGATTTGCCCATATTAGGAGCCAATACTGCACTAAGGTCTTCTCACTAGAATATTAATCAAAGGGAGCACATGCTGTGAGCAAGCGAGCAAAGAATTCACCAACAATTGTTTAAGAAACACTACAAAAAGCAAGTAGAAGAGGAAGGATTTGGTTAAAAAAAGTTTAGATTATGATTTGTATTTACCGTTTTAAGTTTTTAAAGAAATATATGCACATGTTAAAAATTTCAAACAGTACAGAAAGAATAAAAATGAAATTTCCTTCCCCACAACCTTTCAATTTTGGTAACTCTCCTCAAAGATAACCATGCTTACATCCTTCCAGAAAAAAAAGTTATAATTAAAAAAAAATGAACATGAGTTTTTAAAAATTAAAACAAATGAAATCATACTGTATACATCATGTTTTTCTCCACTGAGTAATGCATTTTGGAGATCTTTCAAGCCTACTGTGTCCATTTTCATGCCTGGATACTATTTTCTTGTGCCAAAATCTCATAATTCAACGAGTCCTGTACTGATATGAATTTAGGTTTTTTCCAGGGTGTTACTATTATGAATAAGGCTGTAATTAAGTATTTCGTCCATATATATTGGCTCCCTTTTCAAGTATCTCTGTAATGTTAAATACGAGCAGTGGCAACACTTGGTCAAAGGTTGTACACATTTAAATTACATATCAGCAAACTGTCCTGTGTAGTAGTATCCAACCCACCATCTGTGGTGTGTCATCTCCTGGTACCCTTAACACCAGAAATTATCAACATTTTTAATTTTTGCTAACCTCTTAGGAGAAACAGTGTATCTAACTATGGTTTTGATTTGCATGTCTTTAATTATGAGTAAGACCAAGCATTTTCTATTGATTATGTGTATTTCTTCTTTATTGAACTACCCGTTCTTATATTGCATGCTTTTTCTTTTTCTTATTGATTTGTAGACTCTCTGTGTAAATAAGCCCTTTGTTATATGTATTGTAAAAAAAATTCTCTTTTTGAAAAGTCATATTTTTATTTTTGTGTAATAACATTTTACATCTTCTCCTTTATGGCTTCTGTGTTCTGTCCTACTCAGAAAGACTTTTTCAAGGCCAAGACTACAAATTAATTTTCCAGTGGTTTCTCTTAGTAATTTTATGGTTTCATATTTAAATATTTAATCTGCTTTGAATTTATTCTGATTAAAAAATGAGATATGGATCCAGCTTTATTTTTTCCCACAGAGCTAATCAGTTATCGTTGAGCAAATCATTATCCATCTTGATATAAAATGCCTCCTTACCCTACCTGTACTACACCCCTGTGTATTCTGGACTTTCTCCACTGTTCCGCTGAGCTGCCTTTTTCTTCTCCAGTTCCAAGAAGCTTAAAGCCAGTAGTCCCTAATTACGGTTTTTCAGAATTTTCCTGGTTATTATAAAATATTTATTCTTCTCAATCAGGGATTCTCAACAGTGGCACTACTGACATTTTGAACAAGATAAATCTTCATGGTCGGGGCTGTCCTGGGCATTGTAGGATGTCCAGCAACACTCCTGGTCTCTGCCCTCTGGATGCCAGGAGCACTTGCCCCACTCCAGCACTTGTGACAATCAGAAATGTCTTCAGACTTGCCAACTATGGTTCCACTCCTGAGTACCCACTATACTTCACTTGGGATGAAAACAAATTCATAGAGTAATTCAGACATCTTTATAGAGTATTTATATTTATTATATCTAATCGTCCTACTCAAGAACCAGGTACATTTACCTATGTCTTCTTTTATGTCATTCAATAGAGTTTTAAGATTTTACTCTTAAACATTTGTACATCTCTTGATATCTTAAACATTTTCCTATTTACTGTTATGTTTATTTCCAATTTTGTTTTTGTTTCTGTATAAATAGGACCTTTTCTTACATTGTCTTTTCAAACTAATTACTGATAAGGAAGCTATTTGTATGTTATGTTCTACAACCAGCTACACACTGAACTCTTATTATATCTAACAGATCTTTAGGACATCGTAAGTTTCTTCTAACGATACAATTTCAGGAAATTCTAAGCATACAGTGTAATTATCTGCATCATCATTTTGCATCCTCATTTCTAATATCCATACATCTCACTGACTTGGTTAATGCCTGCAGAAAAATTTACATGACAGTGGTGACAGTAGGTAACCATGCATCATTCTTGATTTTAATAGGAATGCTTCTGGGATTTTACCATTAAGCTGGCTTTTGGTTTGAGATACATGTATTTTATATCATCAAATAAGTACCTATATGCTTATAGTCTACTAAGAGTTTGTTTTTAAATAAGTTACTGATTTTGTCAAATGCTTTTTCCATAGCTATTCAGATGACTGTCATGGATTGAATTGTGTCCCCCCAAAAATGTGTGTCTCAAATTGGTTAGGCCATGATTCCCAGTATTGTGTGGTTGTCCTCCATTTTGTGACTGTAATTTTATATCAAGAGGATTAGGGTGGGATTGTAACACCACCCTTACTCAGGTCACGTCCCTGATCTAATGTAAAGGGAGTTACCCCAGGGTATGGCCTGCACCACCTTTTATCTCTTAAGAGATAAAAGGAAAGAGAAGCTAGCAGAGAGCGGGACGGGACCTCATACCACCAAGAAAGCAGCACCAGGAGCAGAGTGCATGCTTTGGACCTGGGGTCCCTGTGCCTGAGAAGCTTCTCAACCAGGGGAGGATTGATGACAAGGAATCTTCCTCCAGAGCCAACAGAGAGAAAGCCTTCCCCTGGAGCTGACACCCTGAATTTGGACTTTTAGCCTACTTTACTGTGAGGAAATAAATTTTTCTTTGTCAAAGCCATCTACTTGTGGCACCTCTGTTATAGCAGCCCTAGATAAGTAAGACAGAATTTGGTACTGGGAGTGGGGTGCTGCTGTAACAGATACCTAAAACGTGGAAGTGGTTTTGAAACTGTGACTGGATAGAGTTGGGACAGCAGCAGAGGACCAGTGCAGCAGAGAACCTGCAGCAGCAGAGAGGCGGCAACAGCAGAGAACTAGAAGCAGCAGAACAAGGAGACCAGCACCAGACAGCACTGGAGCTGACCCATGGAGCGAGAGAGCTGAGTGCCTGTGTGCAAGAGGCTTCCTGGTAGAGTGGGGTGCCTCTGGGCACTTATCAGTGGAGCTAGGCTTGCCAACCCACGGAGCCAGAGAGCTGAGTGCCTGTGTGCAGGAGGCTTCCTGGTGCAGTGGGGCACCTCCGGGCGTTTATCGGTGGAGCTATTGAGCTTTGGAACACCTGCCTCAACAGGGCAGATGTGGGCATGAGGCCCGAGAGCCAAGAGGCCAAGAAACCAGGAAACAGAAGGTAAGGAGACAAGAAACACAAGGAGCTGAGCTGACTCAGTCTCAAAAGGTATGGACATGACCTCAGGGGTTTCAAAGGGTGGACCATGGCCTCTGGTGTTTCTAAGGGTGGGGCTGCCACTCATATGGACAAGGAGAATGGTGCACCTAAAGCCGAGGGAGCAGAGTTGTTGTCCTAGTGGGCCTGGAAAGCGGAGCTGAAGCCGAGGGCCAGAGGGGCCTCCACTCAGAATCCGGAGACTATGGCCAGTTCCTAGAGTCTGGAGGGTAGGGTCATTGTGTAAATTGCCTCAGTGAACACAGGATTATTTTCAAAGCTTTGAGGGCTAATGTAATGTGTTCTGCTGACTTGGTTGGTGCCTGATATCCCTTCTTTTCCTCCACTTTCTTCCATTTGTAATGGAAATGTCTAGCTTGTGCCTCTTCTGCCATTGTACTTTTCGAAGCAGATAACTTATATTCCGGATTTCACAGATGAAGAGGAATATTTGGATTTTGGACTTGGACTTGACTTTTGCTATGATATGATGGGATGAATATGTTTTACATGTTGCAAGGATGTGATTTTTTGGGGGCCAAAGGGTGGAATGTCATGGATTGAACTGTATCCCCTCAAAAATATGTCAGCTTGGTTAGGCCACTGATTCCCAGTATTGTGTGGTTGTCCTCCATTTTGTGATTGAAATTTTACGTTAAGAGGATTAGGGTGGGATTGTAACACCACCTTACTCAGGTCATGTTCCTGAGCCAATGTAAAGGGAGTTTCCCTGGGGTGTGGCCTGCACCACCTTAAGAGATAAAAGGAAAGTGAAGGAAGCAGAGAGTTGGGGACCTCATACCACCAAGAAAGCAGCACAAGGAGCAGAGCGTGTCCTTTGGACCTGGGGTCCCTGTGCCTGCGAAGCTGCTCAACCAAGGGAGGATTGATGACAAGGAATCTTCCTCCAGAGCCAACAGAGAGAAAGCCTTCCCCTGGAGCTGACACCCTGAATTTGGACTTTTAGCCTACTTTGCTGTGAGGAAATAAATTTTTCTTTGTTAAAGCCATCCACTTGTGGTATTTCTGTTATAGCAGCACTAGATAACTAAGATAATGACCACATCATTTTACTTCTTTGACTTATTAATATTGTATGGTAGATTAAATTACTGGATCTCCTAATATTAAACAATTCTTGCCTTACTGGCATAAATCTACTTAGTAAAGACATACATTATTCTTTAATTTATTGCTGGATTTTTTTTGCTAATATTTTGATCTAGCATTTTTGCATTAATATTTAAGAATGAGATTGGTCTGTTATTACTAAATGCTTTGTCAACTTTTGGAATCAGTGGTAAACTGCCTTGATAAAAATAATTTGTATTTTCATTCTTTATATTTTATAAACCAAATAGTATGTGTGCATTTAGTATAAAATCAGTCTTTAAAACAGTAAAACCATTCTATGGAAACACAAAGACTTTCCCCCTCTACCTTAAAAAAGGCCATACAACTCGGTCAACTGGCACAATATAGCCTATGAAGACAATGTTCTACGTCCTAGTTTGGTGAGTAGTGTCTAGGATCTTAAAAGTTGTGAGTGCCCATCTAAGATACAATTATGGTCTCTACTCATCTGGAACAAAAGAGAAGGAAGGAAACCAAAAACTCAAAGAAGAAACTAGTCTACAGAACTAACAGTCTACACAAACGATGGCCTCACCTACTTTGAGACCAGAAGAACTAGATGGTGCCCAGCTACCACTACAGACCATTCTGATCAAGGACTCACCAGATGGTCCTGGACAGAATGGAAGAAAAATGTAGAACAAAACTCAAATTCCTGAAGGAAAAAAAAAAGGCCAGATTTACTGGACTGGTCGAGAACAGATGAACTCCCAAGACTATTACCTTAGGATACCCTTTAAACTTGGTACTCAAACCACTCCCAGAGGTCACCTTCCAGCCAAATGACAGGTTGACCCATAAACTAAATAATATCACCTGTGAGTACTGTGTTTCTCTAAATAATCATCTAAATGAAACCAAATGGTAAACATTTACCCTAGACCAAGGATGAGAAGGTAAGGAGGGGGGCAGGAAGCTAGACTAACAGAAACAGATCAGAATGGAAATAATGAAAATGCTGATATATTTTGAAAAATCTAATCAATGTCACTGAACAATATGTATAGAAATTGTTAAATGGGAACCCAATTTGCTGTACAAACTTTCACTAAAAACACAATAATATATATTTTTTAAAGCCACATATAATCTTCACAGTTTCAATTTTTTGAAAACGGAAAAAGTTAAAATATACTTTTGGAAAGCTAGTCTGGAACATGATGTTTTATATAAAGAATAGAAAATCGTAAGTATACTACACCTCAACATCCACTATGAATTAATAATGATACATTTGGGCTATTTTCCCATCCTAGACAATTTAGCAATACACTGACAGCTTCATTATAAGAGTTACACCAGGGAAAGCTTAGTTTTCTTATCTATGAACTCAAAAAGAAACTTGAATAAATTCTTTGACATTTTATGTTTCCCAAGCTCTGAACTCAAATATAATGGCTAGAACAAATCTTTGCTCATTCTCAAAAAACTAGTAAGACTGAGAAAGTTCACGGGCTCCAGCTACCAGTGCCCTTGAAGCAACTCTAAGTGGCCTTCACTCGGTCACTGCTGCTAGGATAGGGGAAGCCTTCCCAGTTTCCACAAAATTCAGGGCAAAGAGTGTGCACCCACCTCTGTCAGGGACCCACAAGGTTCGCGCATTCATCTACCGCACTTCTCACCCAGAGGATGCCAGAGCACATACCACACCTTGCCTGGATCTCAACAGGATTTCACATGCATACATGGTAACAGATGGACAATTAGACAGAGAGAACCATGACCCTCACCATCACCTTTTTGTTTACCATCCGTCTCCCCACTAGATGGAAGCTCACTGTGGGCAGGGACGCTGTCTGCCTGACACAGATCCTGGCAGAGTAGGTACCCAGTAAATATCTGATGGGGAATAGGTGAATGAATCACTTGAAGTAAAGGGACTGCTGAGCCCCTCCTACCTGGATTATTCCTCAAGCGACTCTCAGCCAGCTCAGCAATGGCTCCGGTTGTCATGGTCTTTTTCAGTCGAACAACTCCGGACATGGTGGTGTTTCCTGATTTGTTGAGCGTGTCCTCACTACTGGCCCTCTTGAGCTAAGAGAGAGGTAGGAGGGAAAGAAAGAGGATGAAGACAAATGCTTTCAGTAAAAAAAGAGTACCATAAATCCACGAAGCACTGAAGCAGAACTATGTGCCCAGCGCAAGGCATTGGTGGTTCCATGATAGGATTCTCACCTTCCATGCAAGACACCTGCGTTTGATTCCAGCCAATGAATCTTATGCACAGCCAGCACCCATCTGTCGGTGGAGACTTGCATGTTGCTATAATGCTCAATAGTTTTCAGTAGAACTGTCAGACTAAGACACTAGGAAGAAAGGCCTGGTGATATACTTCTGAAAATCAGTCAATGAAAACCTGATGTATCAAAATGGTCTGATGCACAAGCTTTTCATTCTGGTGTACGTGGATTCACCATGAGCTGGGGGCTGACTTGGAGGCAGCTAACAATAACAACGTGTACCCAGCAGTTAAGATAAAGTAATAGCACTTTGAGTAGCATTATAAGCCAGTTGCTGTTGGGTAAACTCTTACTTATGGTGATCCCATGTGTGTCAGAGTAGTACTGTGATTCATAGGGTTTTCAATGGCTGAGTTTTTGGAAGCAGAACACCAGGCCTTTCTTCCTAGGCTTTCTAGGCTAGCTAGATGAATCTGTTAGCATTACTTACACGTCAGAATCTGATCTTCATTACTGTTTCAAAGAATAGTATAAGATTATGGATGAACATCACCCATCACACCACACTTCAAATAATGAGTAAAACCATCTGCTTTCCTGGTGGAAAAAAAAAAGCTGATAACAAAATAATTGTGAGATAAACAAAGGCAAGCTATGTCAATGCACAAAAATCCAAGGACAACAAAAAACAAGATAAAATACATGTCTGGTGGGAGAAGAGGAAAGAGAAAAAAAACTTAATCTAAGTATCTACCACGTGTCCAACACCGTGTTCTCTGTATATTATCTCATGTAGGTAAAGCATTCAAAGGTAAGAAAGAAGCAGATAAAATGTTGGAGAGGTTGTGGGGAGACTGGAACTCTTATGCACTGAGGGTGAGAATGTAAAATGGTACAATCACTTTGGAAAACGATACAGCGCTTCCTTAAAAAGGTAAAGATAGAAATACTGTATAACCCAGCAATCTCACTCCTAGTAAGACAGGGAACAGAGGGGGCCTCCAAATCTGCAAAGTAACAGAAAATGGGCCAGGGTACAGAAACAAAGCCATTCCCCAGAACAATGGGGCAGGGTATCAGAAAACAGCCCACAAACTTCTTTAAAGTGGTGTTTCAGAAGCAGCCAGATGAAATCAGCCCCAGGGACTTGCACAGAACATCTACCTGTGACCACTGTGTGGCCTTCCACCACAGTAAGGGGCAGTGAGGGGCTGCGGTCACAGCTGGGGAATGGAACTTGGGGAGCAAGAGACTGAGCATGTGCAACACCCCATAATAAGTCCTGCTATGAGTCCCAGAGGCTTCTGGGACAGGAGCCATCTTAGAAAGCTAATGCGCACACACCTTAGTTAACCTATCCCCACCCAAAATGGGGTACTTGCCGGAAAACCCCGCCTATGCCTCTGAATAAATATGAATCTTTTTCCCCTGCTCGAGAATTTTTAAAAGCCCATGCAAGTCCTTTGTTCTGTGAGACGGAGTTGAGCACTGCTTAGAGCCTCCTCATCTCTGCTTGCAAGCCTCTTCAATAAAGCTTTGCTTGTGTGGAAAACTCTCTGTGCCTTACCTGCTCATTCTTGACCAGTGAGAGGCAAGAACCTTACTTCCAGTAACACTAGGAATATAACCTAAAGAAATAAGAGCCATCACGTAAATAGACATATGCACACCCATGTTTACCGCAGCACTATTCACAACAGCAAAAAGATGGAAACAATCTAAATGCCCATCAACAGATGAACAGATAAATTATGGTATATTCACACAATGGAATACTATGCAACCATAAAGAACAATGAGGAATCTGTGAAACATCTCACAACATGGATGAATCTGGAGGGCATTATGCTGAGTGAAATTAGTCAGTTGCTAAAGGACAAATATTATATTATAAGAACTCAAGAAGAGGTTTAAATGCAGAAGAAAACATTCTTTGATGGTTATGAGGGTGGGGAGGGAGGGAGAGGGGAACTCACTGACTAGATAGTAGAGAAGGATCATCTTCAGTGAAGGGAAGGACAACACACAATACAGGGAAAGTCAGCACAACTGGACCAAAGCAAAAACACAGGAGTTTCCTAGACACGTCCAAACACTTTGAGGGACTGAGTAGCTGGGGCTAGGGCCTGGGGACCATAATCTCAGGGGACATCTAGATCAATTGGCATAACAAAGTTTATAAAGACAACGTTCTACATCGCTCTTTGGTGAGCAGCATCTGGGGTCTTAAAAGCCTTTGAGTGACCATCTAAGATACATCTCTTGGTCCCATTCCACCTGGAGCAAAGGAAATGAAGAAAAAACCAAAGACACAAGGAAAATATTAATCCAAAGGACCAAAGAACCACTTGAACCAAAGACTCCACCAGCCTGAGACCAGAAGAACTAGATGGTGCACAGCTACCACCAATGACCGCCCTGACAGAGGACGAGAAAAATATAGAAGAACAGAATTCAAATTTATGTAAAAAGACCAGATTTCCTGGTCTAACAGAGACTTGAGCAACCCCCAGAACTATGGCCCCTGTACACTCTGCTGACCCAGAACCGAAACTATTTCTGAAGCCCACTTTTCAGACAAAGATTAGATAGATCTATAAAACAAAATATATCTCACATGAGCAATGTGCTTCTTAGTTCAATCAAATATACGAGACCACATGGGTAGCTCCTGTCCAAAAGCAGGATGAGAAGGCAGGTAAGGACAGGAACTGGATGAATAGACACAGGGAACCCATGGTGGTAAGGGGGAGCATGGTGTCACATTGTAGGGATTGCAACCAATGTCACAAAACGATATGTGTATGTCTTGGTTATCCAGTGCTGCCATAACAGAAATACCACAAGTGGATGGCTTTAACAAAGATAAATTTATTTTCTCACAGTCTAGTAGGTTATAAGTCCAAGTTCAGGGTACTGGCTCCAGGGGAAGGCTTTCTCTCTCTGTCGGCTCTGGAGGAAGGTCCTTGTCCTCAATCTTCCCCTGGTCAAGGAGCTTCTAAGGCGCAGGGACCCCGTGTCCAGAGGATGTGCTCGGCTCCTGGTGCTGCTTTCTTGGTGGTATGAGGTCCCCAACTCTGCTTGCTTCCCTTTCCTTTTATCTCTTGAGAGATAAAAAAGTGCAGGCCATACCCCAGGAAAACTTCTTTTACCTTGGATCAGGGAGGTGGCCTGGGTAAGGGTGGTGTTATGATTCCACCCTAATCCTTTCAACATAAAATTACAATCACAAAATGGAGGACAACCACACACTACTGGGAATCATGGCCTAACCAAGCTGACACATAATTTTGGAGGAACATAATTCAATCCATGACAGTATATGAATTTTTTAATGAGAAATTAACACGAGCTCTAATCTTTCACCTAAAGCACAATAAAGAAAAAAATGGTAACATTAAAAAAAAAGGGAAGAAAGAAGTAGACTACTTAGAGGCCAGAAGAACACTGTTGATGGATGACAGAACGAAAGCAGAACCCCTCCACTCCACTTTTGCTTTCGTCCTTGTCAAGAAAAGTGTAGAACCAGCATTTGTGGAGATGTACTGAAGTCTAGGAGTCCCTGAGTGGTGCAAACAGCTAACTTTCCTTGGCTGCTAATGCAAAGATTGGAGGTTTGAGTCCACTAGAGGAGCCTCAGAAAAAAAGGCTGGTGATTTGCTTCTAAAAAATAAGCCATTGGAAAACCTATGGAGCACAGTTCTACATAGGGTCACCATGAGTGGGGTTCTATTAGATGGCAACTGGTTTTTTACTGAAGTCTAACTCCTAAATGAACTCTCATCTCCTGGTCCAGACAAATTACATTCAGGGTAACAAGAAAAACTGCAAACAAAATTCTTTCAGCCATTGTAAATCTTCCTTAAAGAATATTGCTGAAGGGAAACAGTACCAGAAGACTGGTACTATTGAAAACACCAATGTTTGGGTCAAGTGCACCTTGGTACTCAGAGTGACACCTTTGCTTTTCAAGATTTTAAAGAGATCTTTTGAGCAGATTTGCCCCATGCAATTGCTGCTGTTAGGTGCCATCCAGTCAGTTCGGACTCATAGGGACCCCATGCACAACAGAATGAAACACTGCCTGGTCCTGTGCCATCCTCAAATCCTTGCTATGCTTCAGCCCGTTGTTGCAGCCACTGTGTCGATCCATCTCCTTAAGGGTCTTTGTCTTTTTTGTTGACCCTTGTGACCCCAATACTTCTCAGCATGTTTTTTTCCTTTTTCAAAGTGGGCCACTGAGAGCTTGACATAACTAACGTCATGAAGTACACACGGGTTCTTCTCCTTTCTCTGCCTACCCTCTCCTTCACATACCTCCGTTAAGGATTTTGTTTTGACCTAATGTTACTGACTTTGTTTTGACCTAATGTTATGACTGTTTTTTGTTTTAAACTGATGCAAATAACCTTTTGTTCTACCTGTGACTGACAACCCCCAAATTAGAGCCCAGGTATCTTATATGTATATCTTTAGCCTAATGAAGAGATGTCTGGCAGGTATCTTTTGTCACTATCCTGTAATGAATAACTCCTCTTGACCATACCTCTGGCCAAGTGACTACAAAGACACTTCTAATATAAGCTTTAAAATAAACTTGCTCTTTGGGACTCCACAGAGACAGCCTGTGTTGCTCCCAGTGATGTATACACCTCCTGAATAAACTTTCTCACTCTTTCTGACTTGGAGTATGTTTTATTAGCTTGACTGCTCCAGGGCATGGACCCTAATTGGGTAACAAATTTTTGGCACCCAACATGGGGCTCAAATTACTCAGGCCCTGGTTCCGTCTCCCTAAGGACCAAGCCCCTGGGAAGGACCTGGGAAGAGAGAATGTGCACCCCTCCTCAAACCGTGGAGGTCTCTCAACCTGCGGTGGCCTGGAGCAGCGAGCTCCAGATGGAAGGTGAAAGTTTCTGTTGGCCAAGGCAGGTAACAGGTGGTTGATCCTCTGTAAAAGCCTCAGGGATATCGGTTCTCATAGACTCCCTCCAAGAACGGAGGAGGTTGGATGAGACAGTGGTGAGGTTCCCTGTTGCAAATGGGTACCCAGGGAAGTAAGATTCCGGCCGAGAGTCCATTATACCTTATTCCTTCTAACTGGACTTATTTTGGGGGAGGAGGGGGGGATCTGCTAACTAAGAGACTTCTTAAAAATGTATGTTATCTGGTGTGGCCTCAATACCAGCTCCCTGATGGGATCAGGTCGCCTGTAAA
This sequence comes from Loxodonta africana, assembly GCF_030014295.1. Lineage (NCBI taxonomy): Eukaryota > Metazoa > Chordata > Mammalia > Proboscidea > Elephantidae > Loxodonta > Loxodonta africana. The sequence continues at coordinate 82,600,708 of NC_087359.1, forward strand.
TGGTTCTAGAGATTTTGGTACTACCATGAAGCTTGATCTGTTCTGTACTTGAACTAATAAGTGGGATGAAAAGCTGTATGTAGAATGCTTTACGACATTATGGCATGAAAAAAAGGATAAAGCCTCTGGTTTAGCCCCTCTTGTGCAGGCGAACGATGATGACGGGGTAGGAGATGAAGAGCCAGAGGATGTTCTTCTTATCCCCCCCACCAAAAAAACCCCTCAACACCCATTTGTGACCCCTCCCCAGTGGCATCAGAAGATGTGGATGGGAAGGCGTTAAAGGGGGGTGGAGGAGGTCAGACAAATATGGTCTCCCCACCCCACACTACGAGTGGGGTACAAGTCAGCCCAGTTCCCCTGGGAGGGCTTTACCCACCCTGGGAGGTGCCAGTCCCAGTTGCAGAAGGGCCACCTCAGAAGACATGGGTCCATAATCCGTTCCCAGCTTCTGATTTGTACAATTGGAGGCGAAACTTTCCGGAGTATTGGTCAGACCCACATGCCATGACTGAACATTTTTCTCACATTTTCGCTACTCACCACCCTATGTGGGCTGATCGTCAGACTCTTTTAGGTGCGCTCCTCACTGCAGAAGAAAGACAGATGGTTTTAGCAAAAGCAGAAGAAAAGGTGACGAAAAACACCATGAGGAAGGGGCTATAGATGGAGTACCAGCAGATGAAGCAGTGCCAGCTAAAGAGCCAAGGTGGGACTTGAATTCAGCAGAGGGCAGACAGAGAATCCAGCTTACCGAGGGTTCCTCCTGTACAGGCTAAAGCATGGAGCACCTAAACAGATAAACTTCAGTAAGATCAAGGAGATCATTCAGGGGTCAGAAGAAAACCCATCAGCCTTTCTGGAATGGCTCATGACAGGATTCTGTAAGTATACAAACATCGACCCTGAATTGCCCCAGAATGGTCCTCTGATCAGTATGAGTTTATTGGGCACACTGCTCCTGATATTCGAAGAAAATTGAAGAAGATAGAAGGAGGACTAGGGGCCCTCTCTTTAACTCAATTGGTTGAAATTGCATTTAAGGTCTTTACCAACAGAGAGCAGGTAAAAGAGGCTGAGAAAAAGAAAGAAAAAGACCAGGACATGAATAAATAGGCCAATCTACTGGCCGCTGCTCTAGGATTTTCTGGAGGAAAACAACAAGACCCTGACTAAAGAAAAATCAATGTGCATTTTGCAAAGAAGAGGGACACTGGAAAAATGAGTGCCCCAAAAGAAAGAATGGAAGGGGCCAGTCAGGATTGAAAGGGTGGGAGAAGCTTTTTCAAGGAATTATGAAAGAGCAGCAGGACCCTGAATGATGGAGACCAGGGGAGACAACTTTTGCTTTACCTCCTACCGATCCCTTAATAGGAGGATAGCCAGTAGACTTTTTGGTTGATACCAGAGCAGCCTTCTCGGTACTTACCCAGAAGCTTAAAGAGACTTCCTCGACCAGCAGTACCCAAGTTGTTGGGATGACTGAAAAAGAGGTGACTAGATCATTTTTGCAGCCAATGGACTGTGAAATAGGAGAAACTAAGCTATCTCACCAGTTTCTATACATGCCAGAATGCCCTTTTAGGGTGGGATTTCCAAAGTAAAGTGCATGCCGAAATCTCTTTTGATGAAAAAGTTTTGTCTCTGACAGTGTCGCCAGCAAACGCCTGGAAAGTGCAAGCAGCTCTCTTAGCACTCACCCAACCGGTGCTATTCCTGGCAACCATCTTACCCACAGTTCAAAGAGTGGTTGATGCCGTGGCCCCGTGGGTTTGGGCCAGTGGCCAGCCACGATGAGCTCAGACTGTCCTCCCTGTGACTGTGGAGCTGTTACCCAATGTCACACCTCCTCGGATTAAACAATATCCACTGAGAATCGAGGCTTGCCTGGGGCTGCAGGGGCTGATCACTGGACACCTAGAGCAGGGACTGCTGCGGGAGTGCCAATCCCCATTTAACACTCCTGTCCTCCCAGTGAAGAAGGCATCGATCCATGAGTACCACTTTGTTCAAGATTTGCAGGCTGTTAACAAAGTTGTGAAAACTCTACACCTCGTAGTCTCGAACCTTACTATCAGCTTTCCCACCTTCCTGTACTCGTTTTACGGTTTTGGGTTTAAAAGATGCTTTCTTTTGTATCCTGCTGGCCACCGAGAGCCAGCTGATCTTTGCTTTCCAATGTGAAGGGGATAAAGGGAAGAAACAGCTCTGTTGGACTGTGCTTCCCCAAGGGTTTAGGAACTCCCCCACTATTTCTGGAACAGCGCTGGCCCAAGATCTAGAGCAGTTACCCCCACCTCAACCAAGAAGTGGTCTTATAATATGTGGACGATCTCCTGATAGGAAGCAAATCTGAAAAGGACTCTGTGACAAATACTGTAACTGTTTTAAATTTTTTGGCCGAAGTGGGCTATCAAGTGTCTTTGGGTAAGTCACCAGGTAACCTCACAGAGGTAAAATACCTAGGTTTCTTCATCTCCCAAGGGCAAAGGCTCTTACTACCTGAAAGAAACCATGTGCCACCTAGCCCCTCCTAAGACATGTAAACAACTCAGAGGATTCCTAGGAACGGGGGTTTCTGTCGCATCTGGAGTCCCAATTTTGGGACCCTGGCCCAACTCCTCTATCAGGATACTCAAGGGGCGGAGAAAGACCCTTTCAAATGGACTCCTGAGTGTCAAGGAGCCTTTTGTGATTTAAAGTCCTGGTTGATGAAAGTCCCACCCCTAGGGCTACCAGATTATCAAACACCCTTTGAATTATATAAACATGAAAGAAGAGTAGCAGCCCTGGGTGTATTAACACAGTTGTTGGGACCTTGGAGATACCCCGTTGCCTGTTTCTCTAAAAATCTAGACACTGTCTCATAAAGCTGGCAGGCCTGCCTCCGAGCAGTTACCACAGCTAGCATTATCATTAAAGAGGCTAACAAACTTACTCTGGGGCATGATACTATCGCATTTGTCCCTAATGCAGTGACTGTAGTATTGGAACAAAAAGGATATTTGCGGCTCACCTCCAGTCGGCTAGCACTATAGCAAACCCAGCTTTTGGGGGAATCAAATTTGATTTTACAGGTTAGTTCTCAGCTAAACCCAGCCTCCCTGTTGCCACTTGAACCCTGAGAGGAAAGTATTCATAATTGTATTGAAGACCTTGATAGTATTTATTCAAGTCGACCTGATTTACAAGATGAGCCCCTGCTTGACTCAGATGATACTTGGTTCACTAATGGTAGCAGTTTCATGCAACATGGAGTCCAGTGTGCAGGGTATGTGATTGTCTCTATCAGCTGTTATTCAAAGCAAGCCCTCACCAGCCAGCACTCGTTGCCATGATAAGAGCCTTGGAGTTGGCAGAAGGTAAGAGAATTACAATTTGCATGGATTACAATTTTGTTTTTAAACTGCTGCAGGTGCATGGAGCCTTGTGGAAAGAAAGGGATCTCTTAAACGCGGGAGGCAAAATTATTAAGTATGGAGCTGAATTGCTGCAACTTTTGGATGCTGTCCTAAAACCCCAGCAGGCGGCGGTAGTGCACTGCCACACTCACCAAAAATGGATCATGTAAAAGGAACAAAGCAGCCGACCAGGAAGCGAAAAGAGTAGCTGCTGGAATCCACCCAATTTGTGCTCTCCTGCTAACCAACTCCACGCCAAACGAACTTCCCAATATAGGCAAGAGGATTTACAGAGAGCCCAGGGCTGGGGTGCCACCCAGGAGAGTCAGGGCTGGAAACACACCCCTGATGGTAAGATTTTCATCCCTACCAATCAGGTTTTTAATTTGATTTTTCATTTACATCAGGCTTCATATTTTGGAAAAGAAACCATGTTTGATTTGGTAACAAAACATGTCTCGGGAGAAAAGCTCATTATAGCCATTCACCATGTGGTTGACACTTGCTTACTGTGCCCTGTCAATAATCCATAGACTTATGGGCCCAAGATTTCTGGCCCTCAAGAAATAGGACCCTTTCCCGGTGAAATATGGAAAACTGACTTTTGTGAAGTGTTCAAAACTAACCATCAAATGAAATACTTATTGGTGTGTGTGGATTCTTTTTCAGGGTGGGTGGAAGCCTTTCCCTGTCGGGCCAAGGCGGCTGGAGAAGTGACCAAGGCCCTTCCGGAAGAAATCACCCCGCTCCAGGCTTCCAGTGGCACCCATTTTATATCGGCAGCAGTGCAAGAGGTTTCAGCCGCTTTAGAAATAAAGTGGAAACGCCACACAGCATGGAGACCCCAGTCTAGCAGAAAGGTTGAAAGAATCAGACTATAAAACGTCATCTTAGTAAACTGTGTCAGGAGACCAGGCTGCCCTGGACAGGTGTTCTGCCCCTGGCCCTCCTCTGAGTCTGTATTGCACCCCGAGGAAAACTTAAAATCAGTCCTTTTGAGATACTTTATGGGAGACCATATTGTCTCAACCAACTCTCCCCACAATCCTCTACCCAGCCCCCTCATGTAATGATGTCTAAATATGTGCTTTCTCTAACCAAAATCCTTTCCCAGTGGCATCAGGCTATGTGGATCAGGCAGAAATTCCATCTGGAAATAGCTGCTCACTCTTTCCAGCCGGCCGACCAAGTGCTCCCCCAAAAGCGGAAGGGCCTCCCGTTACAGCCTAAGAGGACTGGACCCTTCACTGTACTACTCAGCACCCACACAGCTGTGAAGCTCGCAGGAGTCAAACCGTGGATCCATCATTCCTGCGTCAAGCCCTGCCCAGTCTACAGTGACAAGGAGTGGAAAGCCCAACCCACCAACAGCCTGAAGTTTAGACAATCTAGGGTTAAAAAGTAAAAATGTTTTTAATGCTAGCTTGGGTGAGATTACTATTAGGGACCAGAGAGACTTCTGCCCAGGGAATCTTTGTCCCTGAGATATCCCTGATAACCCTCCCCGCCACCCTCATTAAAAGAGGAAAAATTTTGGGTCTGTGTGTTAAGCATTACTGTTTTTTGTCTGGATGGGGGGTTGTATGCTAACTTGGCCCTCAAGTTCTTTCTCATCAGGGTTTGTGCCCTAGAGGTGTTGAGAAATTTCACCATTTTTAAACACACAGAGAAAGAGCTACAATATTCTGGTATTTATAGCTGGGGGCCTGTTACCAGATCCAAAGACAGAGAGATGTATACTCTTCAGGTTTCCTTGGTGACTAACACCTCAAGTTGTGTGATGTTCTCAGAATGTCAAGCAAATTGTGTCAATTTAGGAAAAAACAACCATATGAATTGTGGTTCCATTAATAGAGTGACTTATGCAATTAATCATACCAAGCTCCCTTCAAGTTGGTTTCTACTATGTGGAACCATTGCTTATTCTTATATCTCTGCTAATGCTACAAACAGACCCTGTTCAGAGGGACGTTTGACTATGTCCTTGCCTCAAAAGAGATTCCTCCACAATAGAGTCACTAGAGAGCTTGTCCTCGATACAACCTGTAATGATCTACACCTGATAAGTGCAGCTGACTATTATCTCCCTTGCTACAATCCTGGTTGGAGTCCCAGGTTTAGTGATTGGGGCTTATCAAGAAATAGAACATCTAGCTCACCTCACAGTATAAAATCACTGAATGCCACATCACGGCCTATAGCTGCCATTAGCCGGGAACTAGGACAAGTCGGGGAAGCTGTTTTGGAAAATAGGGTCACTATAGACTACAAGGAAACCCTGGTGGCACAGTGGTTAAGAACTACGGCTGCCAGCCAAAAGGTCGGCAGTTCAAAATCCACCAGGTGCTCCTCGGAAACTCTATGGGGCAGTTCTACTCTGTCCTATAGGGTCGGTATGAGTTGGAATCGACTTGAAGGCAATGGGTTTGGTTTTGGGTTTTACAGACTACTTGCTTCTATGACACAACCATGGGTGTCAGGAGTTCAAAGGACTGTGTTGTTTTAACCTTACTGAGAACTCTGAACTCATTGAAAAGAAGGTGAAATATGTAAAATATGAGCTTCATGAAGGATTTGATTTTTCCTGGCTGACCTTTTGGCTGCCAGATTTTACCTGGCTAAAAACCTTATTCATTAGTGGAATTGGATTGGTTGTTATAGGCCTGTTAGCCTATTGCTGTCTCCAGTTTATGCCTGTATGTGGGATGGCATTCTCTGTCCTGAGTCAAACTGTCTAACAGATGGTTCAAACTCGTTGCAGGCAGAGGGCCCCATCCTTTCACCTGAAACTTTCTGATCTAGAAGAATACGTTGAAACTTGGTATAGCTATATGTGGTCCTCCAAGTTTCAAAGGGGGGGGATATGTCACCCTAATACTCCCCAGGATGTTTTTTCGCTTCTCAAAGTGGGCGACTGAGCGCTTGACACAACTAACGCCATGATGTACTTATAGGTTCTTCTCCTTCTCTGCCTGTCCCCTCCTTCACATACCTCTGTTAAGGACTTTGTTTTGACCTAATTTTAATGACTTAGTTCTTTGTTTTAAACTGATGCAAATAACTTTTTGTTCTACCTGTGACTGACAAACTCCACAGGAAAATCAGAGCCCAGGTATCTGATATGTATATCTTTAGCCTAATAAAGAGATGTCTGGCAGGTATCTTTTGTCACTATCCTGTAATGAGTAACTCCTCTTGACCATACCTCTGGCCAAGTGACTACAAAGACACTTCCAACCCTTGTAAAATTCCGTATAAGCTCTAATGTAAAATTGCTCTTTGGGACTCCATAGAGACAGCCTGTGTTGCTGTCAGGTCCCTGGTGATGTATGCATCTCCTGAATAGACTTTCTTACTTCTTCTGACTTGGAGTACGTCTTATTGGCTCGACTGCTCCAGGGCACGGACCCTAATCAGCTAACACCCTCTACTTTACCAAGCATGATGTCCTTCTCCAGGGACTGGTCCCTGCTGATAACATGTCCAAAGTACATGAGACGAAGTCTCGCCATCCTCATTTCTAAGAAGCATTCTGGCTGTACTTCTTCCAAAACATATTTGTTCATTCTTCTGGCAGTCCACGGTATATTCTTCACCAACACAACAATTCAAAGGCATCAATTCTTATTCAGTTTTCCTTATTCATCATCCAGCTTTTGCATGCATATGAGGCAACTGAAAACACCATGGCTTGTGTTAGGTGCACCTTAGTCGTCAAGGTGGCATCTTAGCTTTTTAACACTTTCAGGAGGTCTTTGCAGCATATTTGCCCAATACAATACGTCATTTGATTTCTTGACTGCTGCTTCCATGGGTGTTGATTGTGGATCCAAGTAAAACGAAACCCTTGACAACTTCAATCTTTTCTCTCATTTATCATGATTTTGCTTATTGGCCCAGTTGTGAGGGTTTTTGTTTTCTTTATGTTAAGGGGTAATCCATACTGAAGACTGTGGTCTTTGATCTTCATCAGTAAGTGCTTCAAGTCCTCTTCACTTTCAGCAAGCAAAACTGTGTCATCTGCATAACAGAGATTGTTAATGAGTCTTCCTCCAATCCTGATGCCCCGTTCTTCTTATAGTCCAGCTTCTCAGATTATTTGTGCAGCATACACATTGAGTGAATATGGTTAAAGGATACAACCCTGATGCATAACTTTCCTGACTTTAAACTGCACAAAACCCAAAAACCCAGTGCCGTCGAGTCGATTCCAACTCATAGCAACCCTATAGGACAGAGTAGAACTGCCCCATAGAGTTTCCAAGGAGCGCTTGGCGGATTCGAACGGCTGACCCTTTGGTTAGCAGCCGTAGCACTTAACCACTATGCCACCAGGGTTTCCTTAAACCGCACAGTGTGCCCTTATTCTGTACAAACAACTGCCTCTTGATGTATGGACAGGTTTCATATGAGCACTATTAAGTGTTCTGGAATTCCCATTCTTTGTAATGTTATCTATAATTTGGTATGATCCACACAGTTGAATGCCTTTGCATAGTCAATAATACAGGGCACTTCTTATAGGGACTCTGTAATTGTCTTTTCACCTCCCCTCTAAGAGTAAAAAGAGTCCCTAACTCTAGCTCTCCAGCCTCTCAAACTATCCCTCAGATCACCAGTATATATGTTTACACTAAATGACAATAGTTCATGATGTTAGCAACTTTTTCTCAATAGAAAATATTATCCACTCTGCCTAGAAGCAAGCCCAGGTGCTTCTCTGGTCCCCAAAGGAAGATTAATTCTGCTTTTAGACTTTGAAAATTCTCTAGATAACACCTCTAGGTGGAAAAACGGAACTCATTGCAGTTAAGGGAATTTTTTTTTTTCCTTTTTGACTTTGGTTGCAATCCTCACCGTTTAACAACACATTCCCCCTTTCCACCCCAGATTCCCTGAGTCCATTCGATCGGTTCCTGCCTTCTCATCCTGTGGAGAACCACTGGAGAGTTTCAAGCACAGAAGCGACATGACATGTTTTCAAAGGGCCACTATGGCTTCTGTTGGGAGCAGTATGTAAGGTGCAAAGACTTTAAAAGCAGGGAGATCATTTAGGGAGCCAGTGTAAGGAAGTATGGTGGCCTGACCCAGGTGCTCACAGGAGAGGGGTGGGAATTGGTTGGATCCGATGAGAATAAGGGGGTCAAGGATGATGCCACAGGCTCTGGCCTGAGCAACAGGAAGGACAGGAAAAGACATTTCAAAACAATCATGTCACTCACTCAACAGCATCCTTCATGGATCTGCGTCATCAACATGAAACCCTGCTTCAGCCTGCGTGTGGCTGTCACATTCATGGTGCTCTAAGGAGCATCTCAGGCCTCTTAGTGCAGTGATGCTCAGACATTTATAGATGGAAACAGATTATTTAATTACATTTAATTACAAACTATTTCCCTTTTATATTATAATCTAGGGCAGTATATTGATTTTTTAAAATTATGTGTTGCTTTTCTTCCTAGCTGCTGTGAAGTCTGCCCCTGACGCGTGGTGACCCCATGTATGATGGAACAAAATGCTGCCTGGTCCTGTGTCATCCTCATGATCAGCTGTAGATGAGACTATCGTGATCCATAAGGCTTTCATTGGCTGATTTTCAGAAGTAGATCATCAGGCCCTTCTTCTTAGTCCATTTTAGTCTAGAAGCTCTGCTGAAATCTGTTCAGCATCACAGCAACACACAAGCCTCTAGTGACATGGTAACTGTGCACGAGGTGCATTGGCCGGGAATCAAACCTGGTCACCCTCATGGACGGTGAGAATTCCACCACTGAATTACCACTGACCCCTTAAATTATGGGCAAGTAGGTTATCCAAAACAAACCCACTCCCACTGAGTCAATTCCAACTCATAGAGACCCTACAGGAGACTAGAACTGCCCCATAGAGTCTCCGAGGCTGTAAATCTTTATGGAAGCAGGCTGCCACATCTGTCTCCCACGGAGCAGCTGGTGGGTTCAAAGCAGTGCCCTTTGGTTAGTAGCCAAGCTCTTTAACCACTACACCACCAGGGCTCCTAAGTAGGTTATACCACCTGTGAGCTTTTCCTCAGGGTAGTAAAGGAGGCATCGAGTATGACATGGTGCAAACTGCTGACCTAGAGAATGAGTGTGGCCAGAAGAGAGATGAGGACCAAGGACTGAGCCCCAGGCCCACCCAATGCTAGAAGCTGAGGAGATGGAGAGGAGCCAGAAGAGGAGACTGCAACGGCGCTGCCAACGAGGGACGAGAGAGTCATCAACAGTGCTGACCCTGCTAACCACGTCAGTAAGACAGCTTGGAGAACTGACAACTGGGTTTTCAGAGAGGTGGGGGTCACTGGTGACCCTGACCCTACTCAGTGGACTGCTGGAACAAAGCTCTGACTGGAGTGTCCTCAGAGTCCAAGGCCAAACCAAAAACCAAACAAGCTGCCACTGAGGCAATTTCAACTCTTGGTGACCCCCGTGAGCACCTTTTTATTGTTGTAAAACTATATAACACATTTGCCAAATCAACATTTTTCAGCTGTAGAATTTAGTGACATCACTTACATTAAGCACGCTGTAGAACCATCAGCCATAATCATTGCCAGATTTCCCATTACCACTACCATAAACTCACTCCTTCCCAAACAACGGCTCCTCCTTACTCCCTTCCTTCTGCCTCTAGTAACCACTTTGGTCTCTGTACACCTGCCTATTCTTGTTATTTCATATAAGTGAGAACATAAAATATTTGTCCTTTTGTGATTGACTTATTTCACTCAGTGTAATGTTTTCAAGTTTCATCCATGTTGTAGCATGTATCAGGACTTCATTTCTGGTTAGTATTCCGTCACACCACATTTTGCTTATCCATTCATCCACTGATGGATATTAGGTTGTTCCTCCACAGAGTTTTCAATGGCTGATTTTTCGGAAGTAGATTACCAGGCCTTTCTTCCAAGTGCCTCTGGGTGGACTTGAACCTCCAATTTTTTGGTAACTACATCCATCCCAGGGACTATTAATCCAAGGAAGAGGACCTGGATTTGTTAAACATTTGAGGATTTTCTTTCTCTACCCCAAGTACCTCTGCTACAACCCCTTTTCCCCATTTCTTTAGGTCAAGATGTGCTGGTTCTTAAGCCCTGATGGGAGCATCTTCCCTTCTTCGAAAGGGCACTAAGTTTGCTTATTGCACTTTTCAATCCTCCCAACCCAGGGGCCATCTGGAGGCCCAATAGCGCTGCCCTATACATTTGGGTCCATACCTTGCTGAGTCGGGACTCAAAAGCCAGCGATGTTGACGATCTAGAACTCTTCATGCCGGAAGCGGATGCAGGGAGGGGCCGCGCGCGGTCAGCATGGCTCCCAGCTTTGAGGGCTGGGCTCCAGGGTTTGGCTGCGCTCCGCATGTTTGACCCAGTGGATGTCTTTCTGCAGAAAATCAGAAAAGAAAAAGATGTTTCTATAACTTGAACCTGCTGAGTGACATCATACAGCTTTATCCCATATACTACATTCACTATTGCTATTACAGAGAACTAAGTCTTATGATTTGACTGGAAATAGAACATTTTATTTCTCAGATAATACCTTTACACTAGGGTCGATTTTTACAACTCCACAACAACTTTTATCACGCTGTTAAAACACAGGTGTAACAATACTGCTATTCTGACAGGACTTTTCAGCAAAATGATAGCTCCTTTTTGGCAGGGGCACCTAACACTTATTGTTAGCAGCCATCAAATCGACCCCGAACTTACTGTGAACCCACATAAAACAGAAGGAAATGCTGCCCAGGACAGCACCATCCCCACGATCAGTTGCAGACTGGACCACTGTGATCCATGGGGCTTTCATCACCTGACTTTTGGAAGTAGATCTCCAGCCCTTTCTTGTAGTCTGTCTTAAGTCTGGTAGCTCTGCTGAAACCTGTTGGCATCAGAGCAACAGCCAAGTCTCTGCTGACAGAGGGTAAGGTGAAAAGTCAACCACTGAGCCACCACTGCCCCAGCATTACCTAGCCCACATAACAGATCAGCTTGAGTCAAGGCACCACAGGCCCATAAGCCTTGCCGCTTCTGTGGTGACAACAGGACAACGTACTCGATGTTTAAATAAACATGAATAAATTATTTGAAAACTAGTTTTCACAGAACCACGAACATTATCTTTTTTTCTCCTCTTGGACAAAAATGGGTATCATTTAACACTAATAAAGCGTATTTTATTTGGTCAGACCTGATGTCATAGGGCAAGGTTACTGCTCTAATATTTTATGAAAAAAAAAATTGCTCAAAGTAGCAGCACAGAGCTGAAGACCTAAAAAAAAAAAAGCCAGCATGCAAACATATGGAAGGCAGCCTGGCCTGAGTCGTGCTGTGGCACTGTCATCCCTGAGGTAGGTTCAATCCCCACAAATTCCTTAACCTCTCTAAGTCTCCATTTCTTCCATCAGTAACCTAATGGGGCCTCTAAGATCTCATCTCCACCACCCAGCTTGCTACGATAGTGGAAGCTGTGCCACTGGTATTTCAAATACCAGTAACGTCACCCATCGTGGACAGGTTTCAGCAGAGCTTCCAGTCTAAGACAGACTAGGAAGAAGGTCTTGGCTATGCACTTCTGAAAATCAGCCATTGAAAACCCTATGGATCACAACAGAATATTGTCCAATATGCTGCTGGAAGATGAGCCCCCTAGGTTGGAAAGGCACCCAAAATACACAGTGGCTCCTATAATGGACTCGAGCAAACCGATAATCATGAAGGTGGTTCAGGACCAGGCAACATTTCTTTCTGTTGTACACAGGGTCACCGGGAGCTAGAGCCAAGTCTACGGCAGCTGACAACAACAAAAACAAGACCTCATCCAGCTCCATCTCTGACTCTGTGTGTTCCCAGGGCTCTAATCGTCAAGGGTGTATACTAAAGCCACAGGCAATGCTTCATTCTTTCAAAGAAACAAACATCAGCCAGTGGCAACTAACTCCAATGGCCACACTCCAGGGCACTCACTGCCCCCAGGGGTCAGAGCTGGTGCTAAGTGTCCCTGCTCCCGTCTCCAGGGCATCCATGGCCTCACTGTATCCCAGGACATCCCATTAGCCACCCCTAGAAAAATAACAGATGGCCTCCCCCAAGCCTGGTTCAGGCTGAGCCTTTTTTCTGTATTCATCCCCTTTTTCTGCCCAGAGCAGACCATTTCAACTGACAGGGTCTCTCAGCAAGGGTTGTCAGTTCCTATCCTTATTTAAACAAAGTGATCACCTGGCTTTGTGTGTGGTGTGTCGCTGCTGCCCGGGAGCCACACGGAGCTCGCCCTGCAGCACTGCAACTGTGGCAGCTATGTGGATATGTCTCCAGATAAAAATGCTGTTTTAAAAGATTTTGGAATTTGTTGTCCACAGTCTTTCTGAGAAAAATTATTCATCATCTTAGTTATATGATCAGTTCAGAGCCCAGAGTGGCTCCAGGTACTCATAATTAAAAAAAAAAAAAATCTGTATAAAAAAGCAAGTTACTTCTTTTTTTTTTTTTTTTTGGCTGTTTAGCACCTATTTTTTTTGTTTCTCAGCTTGCAGTTTTTAATGCCAGTTTCCATAGCAATAATGGCAGAATTCCTAAGTTAAAACCTATAAAGTGACTAATTTTATTAGGACTCCCAACATAAAATGACCTAACATAGCCTGCATGGTCTTGAAAAGAATTACTAGTGAGTTTTACTAGTGATTACATGACCAATCAATACATTTCAGTCTGATCACAGAGATGACTTAAAAGAAGTATCTGTCTAATGAAGGCACTCTTTTATGTTAGTACCATAAAAACCAGTCGCCGTGGAGTCAGTTCTGACTCATGGTGACCCCACGTGTGTCCGGGTAGAATATGCTCCGTAAGACTTTCAATGGCTTATTTTTTCAAAGTAGGTTGCTAGGCCTTTCTTCTGAGGCACCTCTGTGTGGACTTGAAATGCCAACTTTTCTGTTAGTGTCTTAGTTATCTAGTGCTGCTGTAACAGAAATACCACAAGTAGATGGCTTCACTAACAAGACATTTATTCTCTCAGTTTGTTGTTGTTGTTAGGTGCCATTGAGTCTGTTCCAATTCACAGGGACCCTATGTACACTGCCCAGTACTGGGCCATCCTCACAATTGTTATGCTTGAGCCCGTTGTTTTAGCCACTGTGTCAATCCACCTCATTGAGGGTCTTCCTCTTTTTCACTGACCCTCTACTTTACCAAGTATGATGTCCTTCTCCAGGGACTGATCCCTCCTGGTAACATGTCCAAAGTAGGTGAGACATAGGCTTGCCATTCTTGCTTCTAAGGAGAATTCTGGTTGTACTTCTTCTAAGACAAATTTGTTTGTTCTTTTAGTAGTCCATGGTATATTCAATATCCTTTGCCAACACCACAATTCAAAGGTTTCAATTCTTCTTCGGTCTTCTTTATTCATTGTCCAGCTTTCACATGCATATGAGGCGACTGAAAACACAATGGCTTGGGTCAGGAGCACCTTAGTCTTCAAGGTGACATCTTTGCTTTTCAACACTTTAAAGAGGCCTTTTCAGCAGATTTGCCTAATGCAATGCATCATTTGATTTCTTGACTGCTGCTTCCATGGGTGTTGACTGTGGCTCCAAGTAAAATGAAATCCTTGATAATTTCAATCTTTTCTCCGTTTATCATGATGTTGCTCATTGGTCCAGTTTTGAGGATTTTTGTTTTCTTTTTTTTTTTTTTTTTATGTCAAGGTATAATCCATACTGAAGGCTGTCTCTCACAGTCTAGTAGGCTACAAGCCCAAATTCAGGGCATCATCTCCAGGGAAAGGCTTTCTGTCTCTTGTTTCTGGAGGAAGGTACTTCTCCTCAATCTTCCCCCGGTCGAGGAGTTTCTCAGGTGCAGGGACCCTGAGTCCAAAAAACATGCTCTGCTCCTGGTGTGCTTTCTTGGTGGTATGAGGCCCCCATGTCTATCTGCTTGCTTCCCTCTTTTATATTTCAGAAGGTATTGGCTTAAGACACTATAATCTTGTAGATCTCATCAATGTAACTGCCATGAATCTATCTCATTAACATCATAGTGATAGGATTTACAACACATAGGGGAATCATATCAGATGACAAAATGGTGAGCAATCACACAATACTGGGAATTGTGGCATAGCCAAGTTGACAGATATACATATATATATATATTTTGTCTACTCATGTGAGGGCTCTTATTTCCCTAGGATGTATTCCTAGGGTAGGATTGCTGGATTGTATGGTATTTCTATTTCTAGCTTTTTAAGGAAGCACCAAATCGTTTTCCAAAATGCTTGTACCATTTTACATTCCCACCAGCAATGCGAAAGTGTTCCAAGCTCCCCACAGCCTCTCCAACATTTGTTATTTTCTGTTTTTGGTTCATGCCAGTAATGTTGGGGTGAGATAATCTCATTGTAGTTAAAAAAAAAATTTTTTTATTGTACTTTAGATGAAGGTTTGCAGAACAAACTAGTTTCTCATTAAACAGTTAGTACACATATTGTTTTATGACATTGATTAACAACCCCACAACATGTTAACACTCCCTTCTCAACCTTGGGCTTCCTATTACCAGCTTTCCTGTCCCCTTCTGCCTTCTTGTCCTTGCCCCTGGGCTGGTGTGCCCTTTTAGTCTCATTTTGTTTTATGGGCCTGTCTAATCTTTGGCTGAAGGGTGAATCTTGAGAGTGACTTCATTACTTAGCTAAATGGGTTTCCGGGGGCCATACTCTCCGGGTTTCTCCAGTCTCTGTCAGGCCAGTAAGTCTGGTCTTTTTTTTTTGAGATAAAATTTTGCTCTACTTTTCTCTCCAGCTCTTCACAGATATTTTTGGGGTACACAATTCAATCTGTGACAGTTAGCAACTGAGCATATTAACTGTTCGCACCACTCAGGATCTCTACTGTGACTATAACTATTTAGAAAGGACTATTACAGGGTCTACTTTATGAAGACATGTGATTCTAAAACACCCATATATTTTACAAAATCTGCCCAGGTCAATGCCCTTTATTTACTCCTCAAAGAAAGATAACATGAATATGAAGAGTATCAGGAAGGGGCTAGAACTTTTCCTTGCCATCTTTTTTTTTCAACGTTTCACAAGTTTACATCCTTGCTATAAAAGCTATCTCAGAGTGATGGAGACAACATGGTGTCCTAGACAGACACATTATGCCATCCATCTGCAACAAAGACCTGAAAAACTACGTAAAATAGACACAAATGTCAATCCTGGAACCCTGACCATCAAATGAAGGGATAAAGAACTAAATCAGACACCGGATGGAAAAAGAAACTGAAGGAAAACACAGAAAAAGTAAGAGATACAGAGTGGAGGTCTCCTGCCAACTAACACAACAGAGCATCACCATTTTGGAGCACAGCCAGCAACGACTGTGGACAGGGAGTAAGGGAAGGCAACTTCACGGAGCTCCTGACAGGGACAGAGCCCACATCCAGTATGCCACCTCCCCTTCCTGCCAGTCTTCACTGTGCCACCATGGCTACAGCATCCCCGGCTTAGGCCTGCCATTGCACTGGGCCTGCATTACCCTTCCCCTCCCACCACACGACCAGCTGCTGAATGGCAGGAAGCGAGCCTGTACCACTCCTCGTCTGACACCCCTGCCTACCTAGTGAGGGGTTGTGAATGCTCCCACACCACTGGGCCAACATCAGGAGGCAGGCAGCACCCACCCAGTTACCCTCGGCCACCTCACCAAACCAGTACACAGCAAGGTGGGGCTTTCCTACCTGCTCCTGCCCTGCCCATCCAGACATGGTGAAAGCTATCTTGCTCACAAACAAGCAAGCAGCAAAACATACCTGGCCCATCCACCCTGACATATCAAAACAAAACAACAAAACAGGATGAAACAAAAACAAATACAATCAATAAAGAAAGAAAATAATAACATCTTGGAGACAGCAGGCAATATCAAAGCATATAAAAAAGCAAGACAAGATGGCTCCAGCAAGTGACCAAAATAAAGAATCAGATGACCTTCCGGTGGAAGAAAAGGCAGTGGAACAACCTGATACGGAATTCAAAACACAAATATGTAGGGTTTTTCAAGAGATTAGGAAAGAGATCAAGGAAAACACAGACAAAACTAAAGGTAAAAAAGACAAAATCATGGAAAAAACAAAGATAAAAACATAGCCAAAATCAAGGAAAACACAGACAAAGCAAAAGAAGAATTTGAGAAAATAATACAAGAACATAATGCCAAAAAGAAAAATAAAATAAACATAAACAATTAGAAATCATACAAAAACAGCAATTAGAAATCCAAAATTTCAGGAATGGACAACTCAATAGAAGGTTTTAGGAGCATATTTGAAACAATGGAAGATAGAATCAGTGGGATTCAAGACAAATCCATAGATGCCACTTTGAGGACAAATCAGAGAAAAGAATGGAGAAAAATGAAGAAAACCTAAAAATTACGTGAGATACAATCAAAAGCAAAAATCAGCATGTGATTGGAGTTCAAGAACAGGGGGAGAAAATAGAAAACACAGAGAAGATTGTCAAAGATTTGCTGGCAGAAAACTTCCCAAATATCATGAAAAACAAAAAGTTGACAATTCAAGAAGCTCCATGAACCCCATATAGGACTGACCCCAAAAGAAAGTCATGAAGACATATTAATCACACTTGTCAAAATCAAACACAAAGAAAGAATCCTGAGAGCAGCTTGGAAAAAACAAAAAGTCACTTACAAAGGGAAACAAGACTAAACTCTGATTACTCAGCAGAAACTATGCAGGCAAGAAGCAATGGGATGACGTATATGAAAGCATGAAAGAAAAAAAAAAAACTGTCAACCGAGAATATATCCTGTAAAACTCTCCCTTAAATATGATGGTGAATTTAGGACACTTCCAGATAAACAGAAGTTAAGGGAATTTATAAAAACCAAACCAAACATACAAGAAATATTAAAGGGAATCTTTCAGTTAGAGAACCAACAACATCAGACAACTACCAGAGTCCAGAACACAGGACAGCATTGGCCAGAAACCAACCTAGGTAAAGAACTCTCAGTAATAAAACAGAGATAAAAGACTTAAAACAGGGAAACTGAGACATCAGTCTGTAACTGATGATGTTGTAGTCATCATTTATGGGGCCGTAACAGAGATACCACAACCTGTAACAAAGAGAAATTTATTTTCTCACAGTCTAGTAGGTTACAAGGCCAAATTCAGGGCGTCAGCTCCAGGGGAAGGTTTTCTCTCTCTGTGGACTCTGGAGGAAGGTCCTTGTCTTCAATCTTCCCACGGTTGGGGAGCTTCTCAGGTGCAGGGACCCTGGGTCCAAAGGACACGCTCTGCTCCCGGCACTGCTTTCTTGGTGGTATGAGGTCCCCCAACTCTCTGCTTGCTTCTCTTTCCTTTTATCTCTTGAGACAGAAAAGGCGGTACAGGCCATGCCCCAGGGAAATTCCTTTCACCTTGGATCAGGAAGGTAACCTAAGTAAAGGTGGTGTTACAATCCCACCCTAATCCTCTCAACATAAAATTACAATTACAAAATGGAGGACAACCACACAATACTGGGAATCATGGCCTAACCAAGTAGATACACATATTTTTGGGGGGGCATAATTCAATCCATGACAGATGACAATGTCAAAACAATAAAAAGGGGAATAGACAGTGTAGGTATAAGAATATCAAATGGAGAGGAAATCAAAGCAATACCAAGTAATGAAAGACTCTTTCAAACTTAGGAAGATTAAATTTCAAGGTAGCCACAAACAAAGTTAACAAACTTACTCATCAGAACAAAAACGAAAAACATAAAGTCTAAGAAAGCACAAAACCTATATAATGAAAGGAACAAAAAGAAAATCCACAAACAAAAGAACTTGGTACAGGGAAGTAGGAGGAACAAAGAAACGTCAGCACCACAAAAAAAAGTACAAGGATATGACAACAATAAACTCATCCCATTGATAATCACACTGAATATAAATGGCTTAAATGCATCTGTAAAGAGACAGAGAGTGGCAGAATGTATAGAAAAGCACAGCCCATCAATACGCTGTCTAAAGAGACACACCTTAGACACAAAGATATAAATATATTAAAATCAAATGATGGAAAAATATATCAAGCAAACAGTAACCAAAAAAAGCCAAAAGTAGCAAAAGTAATCTCAGATAAAATTTACCTTGAGGCAAAATCAACCATAAAATGCAAGGAAGAACATTATGTGATGATTAAAGGGACAATTCACCAAGAATACATAACCCCAATAAACATCTATGCACCCAACAACAGGGGTCCAAAATATATAAAACAAACTCTAAAAGCACTGAAAGGAGAAATAGACAGTTTTACAATAATAGTAGGAGAATTCAACATACCATTCTCAGTAAAGGATGGGACATCTAGTAAGAAACTCAAAAAAGATACAAGAGATCTAAAGGCCATAATCAACCAACTTGACCTCACAGACATATATAGAGCACTCCACTCAACAGCAGCAAAGTACACATTCTTTTCCAAGGCACACGGAACATTCTCTAGAATAGATCACATTTTAGGCCACAAAGCACCTCTCCATAAAATTCAAAATAATACAAAGCATTCTTTCTCATCACAATGCCATAGAAGTAGATAATCAATAACAGGAAGAGCAAGGAAAAAAATCAAATACATGGAGACTGAATAACATCTTCCTTAAAAACAAATGGGTAATAGAAGAAATCAAAGAGGGAATAAAAAAATTCATAGAATTAATTGAGAATGAAAACACATCATATCAAAATCTTTGGGACACAGCAAAAGCAGCGTTTTCAGGTCAATTTATGGCTATAAATGCACACATCAAAAACAAGACCAGCCCAAAATCAAAATGTTAGCCCTACAACTTGAACAAATAGAGAACAGCAAAAGAAGCCCACAGGCAGCAGAAGAAAGGAAATAATAAAGATTAGAGCGGAAATAGATGAAATCGAGAACAACAACAACAACAAAAAATAGAAAGGATCAACACCATCAAAAGTTGGTTCTTTCATTCCCAAATCCAACTCTTCAGACAGGGATTGGACTGGACTTGGGGTAGAAAATGACACTGGTGAAAAGTGAGCTTCTTGGATCAAGAAGACACATGAGGCTATGCGGGCATCTCCTGTCTGGAGGGGAGATGAGAGGGCAGAGGGGGCCAGAAGCTGGCCTAATGGACACGAAAAGACAGAGTGGAGGGAAAGAGTGTGCTGTCTCATTAGGGAGAGAGCAACTAGTTATATAGCAAGGTGTATATAAATTTTTGTATGAGAAACTGACTTGATTTGTAAACTTTCACTTAAAGCACAATAAAAATTAAAAAAATTTTGGTTCTTTGAAAACATCGACAAGCCCATTGGCCAAACTAACAAGATGAAAGCAAGAGAGAAAGCAAATAAACCACATAAAAAAATGAGACAGGGAACATTACAACAGACCCAAATGAAATAAAAAGGATCATAACAGAATATTATGAAAATTGTACTACAGCAAATTTGAAAACCTAGAGGGAACAGACAAATTTCTAGAAACACATTACCTACCTAAACTAACAGAGATTGAGATAGAAAATCTGAACACACCCATAAGAAGAGAAGAGATTGAAGAGGTAATAATAAAACTCCCAACAAAAAAAAAATGCCCTGGTCCGGATGGCTTCCTTGGAGAATTGGACCACTCAGAGAATTTCATACCAGTACTACTCAAAGTATTTCAGAGCACAGAAAAGGAAAGAATACTCCTAAATTCATTCTATGAAGCCATCATAAACCTGATGCTAAAGCCAGGAAAAGACATCACAAAAAAAAAAATTATAGGTTTTTTTTTTTTATCTCTCATGAATATAGATGCAAAAATTATCAACAAAATGCTAGGCAATAGAATTCAGGATCATACTAAAAAAAAAAAAATAATACCTCAACCAAGTGGGATTCAGGTATACAAGGATGGTTCAACATTAGAAAATCAATCAATGTAATCTGCCACATAAAAAGAACAAAAGAATGACATGACCATTTCAGTCAACGCAGAGAAGGCATTTGATAAAGTCCAACACCCATTCCTGATTAAAAAAACTCTCAATAAAATAGGAATAGAAGGAGATTTCCTCAACATAATAAAGGGCATCTATACAAAAACAGGAAACCCTGGTGGTGTAGTGATTAAGTGCTACAGCTGTTAACCAAAATGTTGGCAGTTTGAATCCGGCAGGCACTCCGTGGAAACTCTATGGGGCAGTTCTACTCTGTCCTATAGGGTTGCTATGAGTCAGAATCGACTCGATGGCAGTGGGTTTTGGTTTTATACAAAAACAACAGCCAGCATCATTCTCAATGGAGAGAAGCTAAAAGCATTCCCCCAGAAAATGAGAACAAGACAAGGATGCCCTTTATCACCATTCATCGTTAACGTTGTGCTGAAGCCCTAGGTAGAGCAACAAGGCAAGAAAAAGAAATAAAAGGCATCCAAATTGGAAAGGAAGAAGTAAAGTTATCCCTATTTGCAGATGATACAATCCTATACATAGAGATCCCAAAGATTCCACAAGAAAACTAAAGGAACTAACAGAAAGATTCAGCAGAATAGCAGGACAGAAGATCAACATACAAAAATCAGTTGGATTCCTATACAATGACAAAATTAACTTCAAAAAGAAAATCAGGAAAACACCATTTTTAATAGCCCCTAAAAAGATAAAATACTTAGGAATAAATCTAAACCAGGGATATAAAAGAAAACTACAAAACACTACTGCAAGAATCCAAAAGACATCTACATAAATGGAAAAACATGCCAGGCTCATGGATAAGAAGACTCAACATGGTTAAAATGTCAATCCTACCCGAAGCAATCTACAGATATAATGCAATACCAATCCAAATACCAAGAACAATCTTTGTTGTTGTTGTCGTTAGGTGCCGTGGACTTGACTCCAACTCATAGTGACCCTAAGCACAACAGAACAAAACAGTCTGGTCATTCTTTAAGAAGACGGAAAAACTAATCAACTTTATACAGAAAAGAAAGAGGCCCCGGATAAGTAAAGCATTGTTGAAGAAAAAGAACAGAGTAGGAGGTTCCACCCTACCTGATCTCAGAACTTACTATACAGACATGGTAGTCAAAACAGCCTGGTACTGGTACAACAGACACATAGACCAATTGAACAAAATTGAGAACCCAGATGCAAATCCATCCACTTAAGCTCAGCTAATCTTTGACAAAGGCCCAAAGTCCACTAAATAGGGACTGCTTGCAAAACTGGACGTCCATTAGTAAAAAAAAGAAAAGAAGAAGAAGAAACAGGACCCATACCTCACACCATGCACAAAAAGTAACTCGAAATGGAGCAAAGACTTAAATATAAAACCTAAAACGATAAAGATCATGGAAGAAAGATACAGATAACACTAGAAGCCCTAATACATGGTATAAATACATACAAACCATAACTAACAATGCACAAAAATCAGAAGATAAATGATATAACTGGGAGCTCCAAAAAATTAAACACTCATGCTCATGAAAAGACTTCAACAAGAGAGTAAAGAGAGAACTCAGAGACTGGGAAAAAATATTTGGCTATCACATAGCCAACAAGGGTCTAATCTCTAAAATCTATAGAATACTTCAACACCTCAATAACAAAAAGTCAATAATCCAATTACAAAATGGGCAAAGGATATGAACAGACATTTCACCAAAGAGGACATTCAGGCAGTTAACAGATATATGAGGAAATGGTCACAATCATTAGCCATTGTTGTTGTTGTTAGGTTCCATCAAGTCGATTCTGACTCACAGCGACAATATAGGACAGAGTAGAACTGCCCCATAGCATGTCCAAGGAGCTGATCATGGACTTGAACTGCCAACCTTTTGGCTAGCAGCTGAGCTCTTATTCACTTTGCCACCAGGGCTCCCATTATCCATTAGAGAAATGCAAATCAAAACTACAATGAGATATCACCTCACCCTAACATTACTGGCATGAATACCAAAAAAAAAAAACAGAAAAGAACAAATGTTGGGGAGGCTGCGGGAAGGCTAGAACTCTTACGCACTGCTGGCGGGAATGCAAAATGGTACAACCACTATGGAAAATGATACGACATCTGAAAAAACTAGAAATACCATATGATCTGGCAATCCCACTCCTAGGAATACATCCTAGAGAAATAAGAGCCATCACACAAACAGTCATACGCATACCCATGTTCACTGCAGCACTATTCAGAATACCAAAAAGATGGAAACTAAGTGTCCATAAAAAGATGAATAGATAAACTATGGTACATACACACAACGGAATGCTATGGAATGATAAAGAACAACAATGAATCCACAAAACATCTCACAACATGGATGAATCTCAAGGCCATTATGCTGAGTGAAATAAATCAATCACAAAAGGACAAATACTGTAGGAGACCACTATTATAAAAACCCAAGAAACGGTTTACACACAGAAAAAAAAATCTTTGATGGCTATGAGGGAGGGGATGGGTGCAGGTAACTAGATAATGGAAAAAAGAAAGAAAGAAAGAAAAAAAAACAGGGCCCATGAGTTAATTCTGACCCATAACGGCCCTATAGGACAGAATAGGACTGCCCCACAGGGTTTCCAAGAAGCAGCTGGTGATGCAAACTGCTGATCTTTTGGTTAGCAGCTGTATCACTTAACCACTGGGCCACCAGGGCTCCAACTAGGTAATAGATGAGGGTTAACTTTGGTGAAAGGAAAGACAACACACCATATACGGGAAGTCAGCACTACTTGACCAAGGCAAAACCATAAAAGCTTCCTAGATACATCCAAATACCTTGAGGGCCCGAGTTACAGGGCCATGGTCTGGTGGTGGGCGGGGGGGAGGCAACGAGGTCTACTGGCATAACATAGTTTTTTTTCCATCATAACTTTCTTTTTATTGTACTTTAGATGAAGATTTACAGAACTAGCTTCTCATTAAATTGTTAGTATACATGTTCTTTTATGACATCAGTTAACAATCCTACAACATGTCAACACTCTCCTTTCTTGATCCTGGGTTCCCTGTTACCACCATTCCTGTCCCCTCCTGCCTTCTAGTCCTTGCCCCCAGGCTGGTATGCTCCTATAGTCTTGTTTTGTTTTATGGGCCTGTCTAATCATTGGCTAAAGGTTGAACCTCGGGAGTGACTCTACTAC
Organism: Loxodonta africana; assembly: GCF_030014295.1. Taxonomy (NCBI): domain Eukaryota; kingdom Metazoa; phylum Chordata; class Mammalia; order Proboscidea; family Elephantidae; genus Loxodonta; species Loxodonta africana. Next base: position 82,624,322 of record NC_087359.1, read on the forward strand.
TGTGCTGAAACGGTGTCCAGAGGCCATACTCTCACGGTTTCTCCAGTCTCTGTCAGGCCAGTAAGTCTGGTCTTTTCTTGTGAGTTAGAAATTTGTTCTACATTTTTCTCCGGCTCTGTCCAGGACCCTCTATTGTGATCCCTGTCAGAGAAGTCAGTGGTGATAGCTGGGCACCATCTAGTTGTACCAGGCTCAGTCTGGTGGAAGGTGTGGTAGTTGTGGTCCATTAGTCCTCTGGATTAATCTTACCCTTGTGTTTTCAGTTTTCTTCGTTCTTCCTTGTTCCTGAAGGGGTGAGACCACTGAAGTATTAATAGATGACCATTCACAGACTTTTAAGAACCCAGACACTACTCACCAAAGCAGAATGTAGAACAGTTTCTTTATAAACTATGCTATGCCAATTGAACTAGATGTTCCCTGAGACCATGGTCCCCACAGCCCTCAGCCCAGTAATTTGGTTCCTCAGGGAGTTTGGATGTGTCTATGGAGCTTCCACGACCTTGCCTTCTACAAGCTGTGCTGGCTTCCCCAGAATTGTGTACTATCTTACCGCTCACAAAAGTTACTAATAATCTATAGTTTATTCAGTGTTTTTCCTTTCCCCACCTCTCCCCTCCCTCATAACCATCAAAGATTGTTTCTTTTGAGGCGGAGCCAAGATGGCGGACTAGACAGACATTTCCAGCGAGCCCTCTTTACAACAAAGACCCGAAAAAAACAAGTGAAAAGAGTATATTTTTGACAAGCTAGGAGCCCTGAGCATCAAAGGTAAGCTTAGAAAACAAACTGAGGGGCAGGGGGAGAAAGAGATGATTCAGAAGCGGAGAGGAGTTACCGGACCTGAATCATGGGGAGCCCTCAGGCACCATTCCCGGAGCTGTGGCGGCAGGCTAGTACTAGTTTTGGGCCACAGTTTCCTCAGGGAGAAGCAGCCAGCCACACAGCCTACTCACACCTCTGGAACCAGAGAAGAACGGCGCTCTCGGCAAAAGCTAAGTACTTGCGTATACTTTAACGCCCCCCCCCCCACCCCCAAGCCAGCTTCAGTGGCTGAATTCCCTAGGCCTGATATAGGCACTGCTGAGCACCTAGAGCCATCCTCCCGACCTTGGGGAAGGAAAATATTTGCACTTGAGGGAAAACATAATTTGCCACCCCCACTAACCAGGGGTGCTCAGGACAGAAGCAGTTCCTATCCAGGCATAAATGGTCTGTGGACTTTGAGCACCTTTCCCCTCTGCATGGACTTGTGTGGGCCTATTTCAGGAAAATAGGCCCTCATCGGCAGACTCAAACTGTTTCAGCTCTGCGGTACGGAGGTGGGTGTTTCATGTTTGACATTGCCTTGCCTATTAAACAGCTTCCTCACCTACCCACATCAGGGGCCTAAGGATTGGTAGCTCCATTCATGTCACCCAGCCGCCTGCAACAGGGGTCCAAGTATAACTGGTACCTCCCAGTCCTTACAACCAAAAACATTGGGTGCCCATGGTCCATCTACAGAACCCACCCACCTGCACGCTCTAGGGAATAGGGACGCACTTTCCTCAGAGATGTGCGGAGGTCAGTTCTCAACCTCCTGCCTTGTTCAGAGCGTGGCCCCCTCCTGCAACCAGATACTGGTACCTACACCAATCACCCCATCCCTCTAAGACTGTAGGACAGAGCCTGTACCACATACTTGATGATCAGCTATCTGGACACCTCAGCTGAATTCATACAAGAAAAGTGAATGGACTCCTGGACTGATATACCTGATAACAGCTCCAGCCATCTGGGGACAGGACGTCAGAGCTCCAAAGGCGAACATAATCAAGCTAGCTCACTCAAGCAACCCATTTGGACATACCAAAACAAAACAAAGCAAGAAGCTATGACACAGTAAACAAACATAAACTAGTACAATAACTTATAGATGGCTCAGAGATAACAGTCAATATCAAGTCACATAAAGAAACAGACCATGATCACCTCAACAAGCTCTCAAAACAAAGAATCCAGGGATCTTCTAGATGAAAGTGTACTCCTGGAATTACCAGAGCCAGAATACAAAAGTTTAATATACAGAACCCTTCAAGACATCAGGATGGAAATGAGGCAATACACAGAACAAGCCAAGGAACACACAGATAAAGCAATTGAAGAAATTAGAAAGATTATTCAGGAACATAATGAAAAATTTAATAAGCTGGAAAAATCCATAGACAGACAGCAATCAGAAATTCAGAAGATTAAAAATAAAATTACAAATGTAGACAACTCAATAGAAAGTCAGAGGAGCAGAATTGAGCAAGTAGAAGCTAGAATTTCTGAACTTGAAGATAAATCACTTGATACTAATATATGTAAAGAAAAATCAGATAAAAGAATTTAAAAAAGGGAAGAAACATTAAGAATCATGTGGGACTCTATGAAGAGAAATAACCCATGAGTGATTGGAGTACCAGAATGGGGAGGGATAACAGAAAATACAGAGAGAATTGTTGAAGATTTGTTGGCAGAAAACTTCCCTGATATCGTGAAAGATGACAAGATTTCTATCCAAGATGCTCATCAAACTCCACATAAGATAGATGTTAAAATAAAGTCACCAAGACATATTATAATCAAACTTGCCAAAACCAAAGATAAAGAGAGAATTTTAACAGCAGCTAGGGATAAACGAAAAGTCACTTACAAAGGAAAGCCAATATGAATAAGCTCAGACTACTCGGCAGAAACCATGCAGGCAAGAAGGCAATGGGATGACATATTTAAAAAATTGAAGGAAAAAAATTGCCAGCCAAGAATCATACATCCAGCAAAACTATCTCTTAAATATGAAGGTGAAATTAGGACATTTCCAGATAAACAGGAGTTCAGGAAATTCATAAAAACCACCAAAACTACTAGAAATACTAAAGGGAACTCTTTGGTTAGAAAATCAATAATATCAGGTATCAGCCCAAGACTAGAACACTGGGCAGAGCAATCAGAAGTCAACCCAGCCAGGGAAATTAAAAAAAAAAAGAAAGATTAAAAAAAAAAATCAAAACAGGGTAACAGCAATGTTATTATATAAAAGAAGACAACATTAAAACAATAAAGAGGAACTAAGAAATGTAATCATAGACCTTCCATATGGAGAGGAAGATATGGCGATACAAAGAAATAAAAGTCAGGTTTAAATTTAGAAAAATAGGGGTAAATAATAAGGTAACCACAAAGGAGACAAACTACCCTACTCATCAAAATAAAACACAAGAAAAAAAATACAGACTCAGCAGAAACAAAATCAACAACAACAAATATGAGAAAAGGAAAACATATAAAGATAATCTACTCAGCACATAAAATTAAGTGGGAAAAAGAAATTGTCAACAACACACAAAAAAAGACATCAAAATGCTAGCACTAAATTCAAATTCATACCTATCCTTAATTATGCTGAACGTAAATGGACTAAATGCATGAATAAAGAGACAGAGAGTAGCAGAATGGATTAAAAAACAAGATCTGTCTATATGCTGCCTACAAGAGACACACCTTAGACTTAGAGACACAAACTAAAACTCAAAGGATGGAAAAAAATATACCAAGCAAACAACAATCAAAAAAGAGTAGGAGTGGCAATATTAATTTCTGACAAAATAGACTTTAAGTTAAATCCATCAGAAAGGATAAGGAAGGACACTATATAATGATTATAGGGACAATACACCAAGAAAATATAACCATATTAAATATTTATGCACCCAATGACAGGGCTGCAAGATACATAAAACAAACTCTATCATCATTGAAAAGCGAGAGAGACAGCTCCACAATAATGGTAGGAGACTTCAACACACCACTTTCAGCGAAGGACAGGACATCCAGAAAGAAGCTCAATAAAGACACAGAAGATTGAAATGCCACAATCAACCAACTTGACCTCAGAGACATATACAGAACACTCCACCCAAAGGCAACCAAGTATACTTTCTTTTCTAGTGCACATGGAACATCCTCTAGGATAGACCATGTATTAGGTCATAAAGCAAGCCTTGGCAGAATCCAAAACATTGAAATATTACAAAGCATCTTCTCTGACCATAAGGCCATAAAAGTGGAAATCAATAACAGAAAACTCAGGGAAAAGAAATCAAACACTTGGAAACTGAACAATACTCTGCTCAAAAAAGACTGGATTATAGAAGACATTAAGGATGGAATAAAGAAATTCATAGAATCCAAAGAGAATGAATACACTTCCTATTGGAACCTTTGGGACACAACAAAAGCAGTGCTCAGAGGTCAATTTATATCAATAAATGCACACATCCAAAAAGAAGAAAGGGCCAATCAAAGAATTATCCCTACAACTTGAACAAACAGAAAAAGAGCAACAAAAGAAACCCACAGGCACCAGAAGAAAACAAATAATAAACTGAGCAGAACTAAATGAAATAGAAAACAGAAAAATGAAAGAATTAACAAGTCCAAAAGTTGGTTCTTTGAAAAATCAACAAAATTGATAATCCATTGGCCAAACTGAAAAAAGAAAAACAGGAAGCACAAAACCCGAATAAGAAATGAGATGGAAGATATTACAACAGACCCATCTGAAATTAAAAGAATCGTATCAGATTACTATGAAAAACTATACGCAAACAAATTTGAAAACCTAGAAGAAATGGATAATTTCCTAGAAACACACTACTTACCTAAACTAACACAAACAGAGGTAGAACAATTAAACAGACCCATAACAAAAGAAGAGATTGAAAAGGTAATCAAAAAACTCCCAACAAAAAAAAGCCCTGGCCCGGACAGCTTCACTGCAGAGTTCTACCGAACTTTCAGAGAAGAGTTAACACCACCACTACTAAAGGTATTTCAGAGCACAGAAAAGGACGGAATACTACCAAACTCATTCTATGAAGCCCCCATATCCCTGATACCAAAACCAGGTAAAGACACCGTAAAAAAAGAAAATTACAGACCTATACCCCTCATGAACTGAGATGTAAAAATCCTCAACAAAATTCTAGCCAATAGAATTCAACAACATATCAAAAAAATAATTCACCATGACCAAGTGGGATTCATACCAGGTATGCAGGGATGGTACAACATTAGAAAAACAATTAATGTAATCCATTACATAAATAAAACAAGAATCACATGATTTTATCAATCAATGCAGAAAAGGCATTTGACAAAGTTCAACACCCATTGACAATAAAAACTCTCAGCAAAATAGGAATAGAAGGGAAATTCCTCAACATCATAAACGGCATTTATACAAAGCCAACAGCCAACATTATCCTAAACGGAGAGAGCCTGAAAGCACTTCCCTTGAGAACAGGAACCAGTCAAGGATGCCCTTTATCACCGCTCTTGTTCACCATTGTGCTGGAGGTCCTAGCCAGAGCAACTGGTCTAGAAAAAGAACTAAAGGGCATCCAGATTGGCAAGGAAGAAGTAAAATTATCTCTATTTGCAGATGACATGATCTTCACACAGAGAGCCCTAAGGAATCCTCAAGAAAATTACTGAAACTAATAGAAGAGTTCAGCAGAGGATCAGGATACAAGATAAACACCCAAAAATCAGTTGGATTCCTCTACACCAACAAAAAGAACATCGAAGAGGAAATCACCAAATCAATACCATTTACAGTAGCCCCCAAGAAGATAAAATACTTAGGAATAAATCTTACTAGAGATATAAAAGACTTTTACAAAGAAAACTACAATACACTTCTGCAAGAAACCAAAAGAGACCTACATAAGTGGAGAAACATACCTTGCTCATGGATAGGAAGACTTAACATTATAAAAAATGTCTATCCTACCAAAAGCAATCTATACATTTAACGCAATTCCAATCCAAATTCGAATGACATTCTTTAATGAGATGGAGGAACAAATCACCAACTTCATATGGAAGGGAAAGAGGCCCTGGATAAGTAAAGCATTACTGAAAAAGAAGAACAAAGTGGGAGGCCTTACTCTACCTGATTTTGGAACCTATTATACCACCACAGTAGTCAAAACAGCCTGGTACTGGTACAACAACAGATACATAGACCAATAGAACAAAATTGAGAATCCAGACATAAATCTATCCACATATGAGCAGCTGATATTTGACAAAGGCTCCAAAATAGTCAAATGGGGAAAAGACAGTCTTTTTAACAAATGGTGCTGGCATAACTGGATATCCATCTGCAAAAAAATGAAACAAGACCCATACCTCACTCCATGCACAAAAACGAGCTCAAAATGGATCAAAGACCTAAATATAAAATCTAAAACGATAAAGATCATGGAAGGAAACATAGGGACATTTTTTTTTTTTATATAGGAGCCCTAAAACATGGCAGAAATAGTATACAAAACATTATTAACAATGCAGAAGAAAAACTGGATAACTGGGAGCTCCTAAAAATCAAACACCTATGCTCATCTAAAGACTTTACCAAAAGAGTAAAAAGATTACCTACAGACTGGGAAAAAGTTTTTAGCTATGACATTTCCAATCAGCGCCTGATCTCTAAAATCTACGTGATACTGCAAAAACTCAATCGCAAAAAGGCAAATAACCCAATTAAAAAATGGTCAAAAGACATGAACAAACACTTCACTAAAGAAGACATTCAGGTAGCTAAAAGATACATGAGGAAATGCTCACGATCTTTAGCCATTAGAGAAATGCAAATCAAAACTACAATGAGATTCCATCTCACTCCAACAAGTCTGGCATTAATCCAAAAAACACAAAACAATAAATGTTGGAGAGGCTGTGGAGAGACCGGAACACTTATACACTACTAGTGGGAATGTAAAATGGTACAATCACTTTGGAAATCAATTTGGCACTTCCTTAAAAAGCAAGAAATTGAACTACCATATAATCCAGCAATCTCACTCCTGGGAATATATCCTAGAGAAATAAGAGCCTTTACACGAACAGATATATGCACACCCATGTTCACTGCAGCTCTGTTTATAATAGCAAAAAGATGGAAGCAACCAAGGTGCCCATCAACAGATGAGTGGATAAATAAATTATGGTACATTCACACAATGGAATACTATGCATCAATAAAGAACAGTGAGTAATCTGTGAAACATTTCATAACAAGAAGGAATCTGGAAGGCATTATGCTGAGTGAAATTAGTCAGTTGCAACAGGGCAAATATTGTATAAGACCACTATTATAAGAACTCAAGAAATAGTTTAAACAGAGAAGAAAATATTCTTTGATGGTTACAAGAGGGGGTGAGAGGGAGGGAGGGTGGAAGGGGGTTTCCACTAATTAGATAGTAGATAAGAACTACTTTAGGTGACGAGAAAGACAACACACAATACAGGTGAGGTCAGCACAACTGGACTGAACTAAAAGCAAAGAAGTTTCCTGAATAAACTAAATGTTTCAAAGGCCAGCGTAGCAGGGGCGGGGGCTTGGGGACCATGATTTCAGGGGACATCTAAGTCAATTGGCATAATAAAATCTATTAAGAAACCATTCTGCATTCCACCTTGGGGAGAGGCGTCTGGGGTCTTAAACGCTAGCAAGCAGCCATCTAAGATGCATCGATTGGTCTCAACCCACCTGGATCAAAGGAGAATGAAGAACACCAAGGACACAAGGTAATTATGAGCCCAAGAGACAGAAAGGGCCACATAAACCGGAGACTACATCAGCCTGAGACCAGAAGAGTTAGATGGTGCCCTGATAGGGAACGCAACAGCGAACCCCTGAGGGAGCAGGACAAAAGTGGGATGCAGACCCCAAATTCTCATAAAATGACCAGACTTAATGCTCTGAGACTAGAAGGACCCTGGTGGTCATGCGCTCCAGACCTCCTATTGGCCCAGGACAGGAACCATTCCTGAAGCCAGCTCTTCAGACAGGGATTGGACTGGACAATGGGTTGGAGAAGGATGTTGGTGAGGAGTGAGCTTCTTGGATCAGGTGGACACTTGAGACTATGTTGGCATCTCCTCCCTGGAGGGGAGATGGGAGGCTAGAGGGGGTTAGAGGCTAGCGAAATGGACACAAAAAGAGAGTGGAGGGAGGGAGCGGACTGTCTCTTTGGGGGGGAGAGCAATTGGGAGCATGTAGCAAGGTGTATATGGGTTTTTGTGTGAGAGACTGACTTGATTTGTAAACTTTCACTTAAAACAATAAAATTTTTTAAAAAGATGGTTTATTTTTGTTTGTAAAGCTTTTCATGAGTTTTTATAGTAGTATTCTCATACAATATCAGTCCTTTTATGACTGACTTATTTCACTCAGCGTTAATGCCCTCCAGATTCATCTGTGTTGTGAGATGCCTTGCAGACTCATCATTGTTCTTTATCGTTGCGTAGTACTCCATTGTGTGTATGTACCAAAATTTATTTATCCATTCATCTGTTGATGGGCATTTAGGTTGTTTCTATCTTTTTGCTGTTGTGAAAAATGTTGCAATGAACATGGGTGTGCATATGCCTATTCATATGACAGCTCTTATTTCTCTAGGATCTATTCCTAGGAATGGAATTCCTGGATCATATGGTATTTCTATTTCTAGCTTTCTAAGGAAGCACCATATCATTTTCCAAAATGCTTGTATCATTTTGCATTCCCAACACCAGTGCATAAGAGTTCCAGTTCCCCCACAGCCTCTCCAACATTTGTTATTTTCTGGTTTTTTGATTCATGCCAGTAATGCTGGGGGGAGATGGTATCTCATTGTGGTTTTCATTTGCATTTCTCTAATGGCTAGTGATTGAGAGCATTTCCTCACATTTCTGTCAGCCACTTGAATGTCTTCTGTGAGTAGGTGTCTGTTCATTTCCTTTGCCCATTTTTAATGGGATTATTTGTCTTTTTGGTGTAGAGGTGGCATAACATAGTTTTAGAGAAAATGTTCTACATCTTCCTTTGGTTAGTAGTGTCTGGGGTCTTAAAAGCTTGTGAACAGCCATCTAAAAATACATCTCTTGGTTCCATCTTGTTTGGAGCAAAGGAGAATGAAGACAATAACAGACACAAGGAAAATATTATTCCAAAGAACTAATGGACCACATGAACCACAGCCTTCAGGAGCCTGAGCCCTGAAGAACTAGGTGGTGCCTGGCTACCACCACCAAACTGCTTTGACAAGGATCACAATAGAGAGTCCAGACAGAGAGGGAGAAAAATGTAGAATAAAATTCAAATTCGCAAAAAAAAGACCAGACTTATGAGAGAGATTATGGCCCTTGGACACTCTGTTATGGATGGAATTTTATCCTCTCAAAATATGTGTCAACTTGGCTAGGCCATGATTCCCAGTATTGTGTGGTTGTCCACCATTTTGTCATCTGATATGATTTTCCTATGTGTTGTAAATCCTACCTCTATGATGTTGATGAGGTAGGAGTAAGGGCAGTTATGTTAATGAGGCAGGACTCAATCTACAAGATTAGGTTGTATCTTGAACCAATTTCTTTTGAGATATAAAAGAGAGAAGATAGCAGAGAGACATGGAGACCTCATGCCACCAAGAAAGTAGTGTCAGGAGTAGAGTGTGTCCTTTGGACCCAGTGTCCCCATGCTGACAAGTTGGTAGTCCAGAGGAGGATTGATGACAAGGACCTTCCTCTAGAGCTGACAGAGAGAGAAAACCTTCCCCTGGAGTTGGTTCCCTGAATTTGGACTTGTAGCCTACTAGACTGTGAGAGAATAAACTTTTGTTTGCTGAAGCCATCTACTTGTGGTATTTCTGTTACGGCAGTACTAGATAACTAAGACACTGTGCTAACTCAGGACTGAAGCCACTCCTGAAGTCTGTCTTTCAGCCAAAGACTAGACAGGCCTATAAAACAAACAATAACATGCTTCTTAGTTCAATCAAGTATATGTGACCAAATGGGCAAACACCTACCCAAAAGCAAAGAAGAGAAAGCAGGAAGGCACAGGAAACCTGGACAAGTGGACACAGGGATTCTGGAATGTAAAAGGAAAGGAGGAGAGTGCTGACACATTGTGGGGATTGCAACCAGTGTCACAAAATAATCTGTGTATAAGCTTTTGGATGAGAAACTAATCTGTGCTGTAATCTCTCACACACGCACAAGCTATCTCAGTCAAAATTTAAAGATCTAAACCGCTCTCTTAATCCCTGACAACGAATCTGATAATCTTCTGGGAAGCGCACCTAAATAAATTCAACCATTTTTCAAAGACTCTGATGAGCTGCTTGCTCTGAGGCCAACTTCTCTGAGTCATTTCTTTTGTATAGACACTTCTTTCTCTCTTCTCCCATCACCTTCTGAACCCAGTGAAATGAATTCCAAATGAATCTGCCCAGAGAACTGTCCTCACCTGGACCCCTCTTGTGGCCCATGCTCTCTTTCCTGGCTCCCTTTAGTCTTTTTTCCCATTATTGTTTTTCCTGGACTAAGCTGTCCACCTTGTACCCATCCACCAGCCAGGCTCTTTCTTTCAAATTCCATCTCCTTCAGAATTGAAATAATTAATGACCCCCTCATGTTACCCATGAAGAGAACCCCATAGATGGGGAAAGTACCCAGGTAGGATTCCCTGGAGTGGCCCCATCCCATACTCCACAGAGTGAGACGGTCTGTGCAGGATCAACCACAGATATGAGAAATGGATGAGAACCACTAGGTAAGGAAAGCAGAGCTGCTCTCTCACTCCATTTACACTTAACAGGACCTTTGCTCCCTGCTTATACCTGTCTCCATGTCTTAGGACATTGCTGAACATCACCCCCACCCTCCACCCTAGCTTGGACCTGTCTCATCTTGGTACTCTTTGAATCTTCTGAAGGCTGCTCCCCCTTCCTTGCTCTGCAGCAGGGTGCTCTGCCTACTCCCAGACATGGACTCTAGGTTGTTGTATTTTTACCTTAACTCACCTGGAACAGACCCAGAGAGGCTCATCCTCAGGGCTGTCCACTCACAGGACCATGGCCTGCTTTGGTCTCATTCTCTGTCCACCTGCAGGAAGAGGTCTTGCCAAAGGGGAGCAGGTGTACTCCTAGGCCCGCTCCTGCCTTTCTGCAGACTTTCACACAGTCCACTTCCCACCTCCTCTTCTACCTTCCTCTCTCATCCCTTACTACCTCGGCCTGGTTGTCTCACATAAAACCCATTGCCATCGAGTCGATTCTGTCTCCTAGAAACCCTATAGGACAGAGTAGAACTGCCCCATAGAGCTTCCAATGAGTGCCTGGTGGATTTGAACTGCCATAGCTCTTAACCACTATGCCACCAGGGCTCCCTCTAGGACATTGGGAAACAATAAATTACACGAATGCTGTAGTGATGTGAGAGCAGCGACACTATTCCACACTGAGCTTGGAAAGACACTGCTCAGTGCTCCACATGGTTGTTTCATTATATCCTCACAGTGACCGTAAGAGGTTAGTGTCCCCCCTTTTTACAGAGAGGGAAACTTTGCTTGGCTCAGGAGGTCAAAGAAATCACCCAGATCACAGTTTAGATGGAGCCAAGAATCAAATTCAGTCTTAACTGGCTCCAAAACCTCTGCTCCTAAACACCAGGCCTGGACAGAGCAGGGCTTTGAACCAGCTCGGTTTGGTTGGAACCTTTGCTAAGAGTCTGCATTTCTAACAAGTTCTCTGCTGAGAATTTGCATTTCCACCCCAGATAGACTGAATCAGAATCTATATTTTAACAAGATCCCCAGATGATTCTTATGCATAACTTCCTGGGAACTTGTTAGAAACTCAAATCCCCAGCAGGAATTCGAACAACAAAAACTGTTTCAAAGCCCTGGGATACAGCCTTGAAGAATAACCTCTGCTATAGCTGCTCCCTGGAAACCCTATGGGCAGTTCTGCTCTGTACTACAGGGTCGCTATGAGCCGGAATTGACTTGAAGGCACACAACAACAATAACAACCTGTGGGAGAACAAGAGGGCTCCTGAATCAAGCCTACCTGGCCCAAATTCAGCTCCACTATTTCTTATGCGAACTTGGGCATGCTTTTTATATGCTATAATTCTCAAAATCTTCATCAAATAAAATGGAGTTATAAACGCCTACTTCACAAAATCGTGAAGATTCAATGAGAACATGTATGTCAAGTGCCCAGGACATAGAAGGCACTCAACAAATACTAGCTGGCTTCCCAACAAAAACTGTTAATAGTGTTAAACAGAGGGGTGCTCTGTATTGTGAAGTTAACAAGACACAACAATGGATTAATTACATAGATACTCAGTGGCAGGAACTAGTCAAACATAACAGATTTACGGAAAACCACTCTTTTTATACACAAAACCAAAATATTAAACTCATTGCCATTGAATTGATTTCGACCCATAGTGGCCCTAAGGGACAGAGTAGAACTGCCCCATAGGGTTTCCAAGGAGTGGCTGGTGGATTTGAACTGTTGACGTTTTGGTTAGCAGCCAAGCTCTTAACCGCTGCACCACCAGGGCCCCTTTTTATACACAACACAGCCTATTTTAATATGGAAACGTGAACAATAGTGGAGAGGAAAATAAACACAGAAAGCAGATATCTTACGATCATTAGAACTGGTCCCAGCTTTAAAAATCCTTGTTGCTGAAAGAACACAGGTGTGAATTCTATTTGAATGAGCTTTCTCATGACTATGAATTAGTAACATGAAATAAATGGAAGGCTTCTGGCCAAGTACAAGGCAACTAATGAAGAAAAGTTCTCGTATTAATTTCCTGATTTCTGAAAATTCTTGTAAACATCACAAAGGAGCTAGGAATCAGCTCCCACAGAGGGTGAGGAAAGATTCTTTCCAGGGTTATTGCCTTTAAAAATGTCAAACATTTCATTTTCTTTACCAGGCTTCCTTCCTCTTCAGAACAGCATAAGATTTATGCTTAAAATGTAACTAATAAATTGTTCAGCATAAAGTAGAAAAGAAAGAAGGAAGGAGGGAAGAGGGAACAACTATATTAGGAATACAATGGAGTGTTTGGGCACTGGGGAAAAGCAGAGCCAACGCAGAGTCTCCGCTTCCTGAAAACATGTCACTCTACTAGTTAATCTGCACACTCAGAGCTCTGTTGGAGGGGTTATCTCGGGACTTCAGCTTTATTACCCGTCTAAGGCAAGTTTTTTTTAAGGCAAGTAAACAGAAAGGAGAGTGGGAAACAATACTGGACTATCACAAAATAATAAAGTCGTTGGGAGTGAGGAGGGCATGAAGGTCTTGCCTGCAAGTACAATAAAGCATTAGGAAGCAGGAAGTTAAAACATTCAAGTCTGAGAACTAACAAAATAAGAATGTTCACAAAGCTCAATTGTCATGCGACATGCTTGTGTCAGCAGGAAATAGAATGCAAGTGAGCAACACGTTGAAAAAAATCCAGCTAGAGCTTTTAGAACACACGTTGAGTTTACTTCTGACCTCTTCTAGAGCAGTGGTTCTAAACCTGGGTGATTTTGCACCGAGGGGATTTTTTTGGCAGTGTCTGGAGACATTTTTGGTTGTCACAACTTGGGGGTGCTACTGGCATCCAGTCAGTAGAGGCCAGGAATGGTGCTAAACATCCTAAGATGCAAGAACAGCCCCCACAACAAAGACTGATCCAAAATATCAGTAGTGAAAGGCTGAGGAACTCTCTAAAGGGAGAGAGATCCCCCAAGATGGGTTCTTTGGCTGAACGTCATGCTCTGATTCATTTCCCATCTAACACGGAAACCTTAACCCTAAAAATCTGGTTTGAGAGGAGCTTAGGGTATTCTGGACTTCAACTAGTGTCCACAGCAAACACTTCAAAATTTACTAATTCCTGTGGCCTCAAGATGAAAAACTATCCCATTAGCCCTAGATTTCTTCCTGGCTAATAAGGAAAAGAACAGATTTCCAGGCAGCATTAGAAGAAATCTTGCAGACCAAAATTCATTTATGCCATCATCAGACATTGCATAAAGAAAACAGAAACCAAGAGGTGATAAAACCAAAGCTACATGGAAAAGAAAAGCTGGACAATGAATAAGGAAGACTGGAGAATTGATGCCTTTGAATTTTGGTTTTGGTGAAGAATACTGAAAATACCATGGACTGTCAGAAGAAAGGGCACATCTGTCCTGGAAGAGGTACAGCCAGAATGCTTTTCAGAAGCAAGGATGGCAAGACTTTGTTTTCCATATTTTAAACATGTTATCAGGAGGACCAGTCCCTGGAGAAGGATATCATGCTTGGTAAAGTAGAGGGTCAGCAGGAAAGAGGAAGAACCTCAACAAGATGAATTAACACAGTGACTGCAACAACGGACTCAAGCATAGCAATGATTGTGAGGATGGCACAGGATGTACACAGGGTCACTGTGAGTCGGAACTGGCTCGATGGCACCTAACAACAACCACCTCACACCTGAATCCAAACTTTGAAAATGGAATAAGGACTTACAGAACTACGAAATGCTGTCATAATGTGAAGGCCCATAAAGGACGGGAGGAATCTGGGTAAAAAAACAGGGGCAGAGGTAGGTAACCAAATATGAAGTGGAGATTCTGGAGGAAGGCTGTAAAATCGGGAGGTCTATTGAGCCCAAGCACTCAGAATCACTGCTTTGAGATGTCCTCTGTCTCCAAGGCTGAACCAAGAAGCTGGTGTCCCCAGAAGCTGGGTGACCACTAATTTGTAGTTATTTACTTACCTCTAATGTCGCTTCACATCAAAGAAATTACAAGTGAATGAGCCAGGGCAGTAGACAAGGAAAAGGAAGTAAAATATTTTAGGAGCCCTTTCTTGAGGAATAGTTTTAAAGGTTTATCGCAGAGTAAAAATGAAGAATGAAAACTATAGTGTAGGAGGAAACCAGAGACATTCATCTACTTAGGCTGAAGCATTTTGAGCCATGATATTTATTCCACTCCAATTCTGGCCCCTTGCTCATGCTAACTCTGCCTGGGACGCCAACTGGGAAACTGGGCTTACCATGGAACCATTTACAAGGATGTGGGCAGGGCTGAGAGGAAGCAATATGGGAAGATGCAACCCTAGCTTGGAGGGGGCAGGGGAGGAAGCAGTTGGAATCGAGAGAGAGAGCTGGACTGAGAGACAGAAGCTGTAGTGTTCAGTAGAGAATCATGAAGGCTCAGCTGGGAGAGAGTTGGGAAAATAAATGCCTCCACCTCGCCAGCACAGAGCTGGTGGGGAGCAGCTCTGGAGAGGCAACCAGAGGAAGCCTAGGCACCACCCTGCTCCCCTCGTCCAGCTACCTTACTATCTCCTTCCAAAACGAGCTCTGGCGTCTGCCCTCTAGAAAACCTTCCCTGCCCTCTCCTAGTCTAGGAGGGCTCATTAGTATTGAAGAACACCTGTCAACTTCTCTCCCTTCCCAGCTGGTCTGTAAGCCGTCTCAGAGGCAACCTCACCTCATTTGTCTATGGGCCGAAAGCCCCAGCACAGTGCCCAGAACAGCCCCTCCATAGCCTCCATGGTCTCCTCCCGACTTCCCCATTTCTATTACCAGCCCGGCCTCTCTCTCACTCTTCTAGACACAAAACCTCAATCATATTTGACTTCTCCCTAGTGCTCCCATTTCTCAAATTCAACCAGCTGCCAAAAGTGGTGGACTCCTGAAACATTTCCTTTTTCTCTAGTTCGGACCTGTGCAGCAGCCTTGCACTTTTTCTGTTCCGAAATTCATCTTCAGCCTCGCCCCTTCCACACATTCTTAACACTTCCTAAAGTTCAACTGGGATCAGTCACGCCTGCTCAAAACTGTTCATTTAAAATTGGTCCCACCGTGGAGCTTTGCACCTGGTGCTGCCTCTGCCTAGGCTGTCCCTTGCCCCCAGCTTTCTCCTCAGTCAGGTCTCTGTTTCAGCACTCTTCCTCTAGGAGGCCTTTCCTTTTCACTCCCTAAAGTGACTCTCCCAACCCACCCATCTCTCTCATATCCCCCCATTTATTTCTTCAGAGCCTTTATCACCATACTAAAACCATTGCCTTTTTGGTATATTGTCTGTCTCCCTGGACCACCATGGAAGGTTGCAAGGTCTGTGAGAGCAGGGCCTGGTCTCTCCTGTCTGTCAGGGTCTTCCCAGAGCTTCTGCAGTGCCGGACATGCAGTATGTGCTCGACAAACGTGAGTGCGTGAATATACAGAGACTGCCAGCTCTAAAGAGGCACAAGGGCCACAGGGGGAGGCACTCACTAAGTACTTGCTGAACTGGTGGATGAGTTCAAAACATAACCATAAAGCCATGGCAATCATTTTTAGTAAGACTTGCAAATGGCTCTAAACTATTCCAAAAAACAGCAGTCCCAAAAATGCTTTGAGGAAGAGAACCCCGTTGATATAGAAACAGAGCCTTCCAGCAATACATTGAAAGCAATATTCATGTTGATGTGTGAACATTAGCATGATAAAATTTAATCTCACTAACTTAAGTTTGGAAACCCTGGTGGTGTAGTGGTTAAGAGCTATGGCTGCTAACCAAAAGGCTGGCAGTTCAAATCCACCAGGCGCTCCTCGGAAACTCTATGGGGCAGTTCTACTCCGTACCATGGGGTCACTATGAGTCGGAATCGACTCAACAGCCACGGGTGTGCTTTGGGTTTTTTTAACTTAAGTTTACAGTTCCTAAAATTATTCAACACCAAATCTCCAAAATCATCTACTGCTTCATCTAATTTCCTAACTTTGTGGCTAACTTTTGTAGTTTTATTTTTGGTATACATCCTAGTTTCACAGTTCTACACTGTCCTATAGGGTCGCTATGAGTTGGAATCGACTCGATGGCAACAGGTTAATAGAAACACAGTAATAAATACATCGTTGTTAGTAGATGCTTTGTAAAGTGGCAGCTGATGGTAACCGCAGATTTAGGGAACCGATCATTTAAAATGTCAAGTCTAAGTACCTTGTCTTTTATCCAACCTTTTCAGTTTCTTTTTTCCTAACTGGGCCTCCAAGTCGGGTGGGACAAGGGACAAAGCCCTATGATGTCAGTGGCACAGCTCCCAAGGCAGCAGGCAGGCTAGTTTGGTCTCATTCTGCTCTGTTTCCTCCAGGAACAATGCAAAACCAGCATGCCACCCTGCCCCACCCACCCTGCAAAACCCCACCCTGCAAAACTCTACTAAGGTGCTTCTTGAACTTGAACTACAGAGACCTGGGAGAGAGGGGGGAATCATCTCCTCCAGAACTGCTGAGCATAATGCAAAGAGACGAAGACCCTTCCTCATGAAAGCCCCTCCCACATGGGGTCTGTCCCCTCCTCACATCCCCTGCTCCCCTCTTTGCTCACAATGCTTCACCCACACTGGCCTTCTGACCAAAGGAAAATAGACAAGGAAGAAGCTCTGCAGACGGCAAAGATGCACCCTTCACAGGCCACACTAGCTATATGGCAGATGGGACCACAAGGTAAGACAGCAGAGGGTTACTGCAGAAACCCCTAGCTGAGAAAGTGGCTTAGCATTTCAAAAAGTAGAGACCACCATGGAAGAGCCCACCTACGCCCCACTTCTGACTCAGAGGCAGGGGCACTGGGTTAACTTTCCCACATCATAGTAGTGATGAGCTTACAGCCAGTGAGCTCCAGAGCCCTATGGTGTAACTTCTGCAAGCAGCTCCTTTCTCTTTCTGCACTTTGATCATGACTACTTAATTTCTCTTCCCTATTTTTTTTTTTTTTTCTCAATGGTATGTTTGTCTCTACTGGGCCCCCACCCCTCACTTCATCTTATGTTAGAGATAGGGTACTACTCACAGGATGCCAGGGAGAGCTCCCCTAACCCCACAAAAGCTGCAAATGCCCAAGACAGGAAATAAGCAATTTTGACTAGTGTGTGAGGGGTGGTCGTGGGGGGGATTTAATAACAAAAGTATTTAAAAACTTGAAAATTTTAATATAATTTAATAACAAAAGTAAAACTTCAACTTGGTGAAATTGAGAACTTGAGCATGTTCTCTGTTGCTTCTGATTCATGGCGACCCCATATGTGCAGAGAAAACTGTCAGGCCTGTTTTCCAAGGCACCTCTGGATGCACTTGAACCACCAACCTTTCAGCTAGCGGTCGAGTGCTTAGCCCTTTGTGCCACCCAGGGACTCCTGAACTTTAGCATATAGAGGAAAAAATCAGGACTGGACTCTGAGTCCTTTCTTGCTTCTTGCTCAAGGACAGTGGTCTTTTCCTTTGATGTGGAACCTTCAGAGACATATGATTTCCAAGGTGCTCACCAGGGACAGCTGTCAGGGAGAAGTGGATATTCTATAAGGATGACATTATTCTGAAAAGGCAGCCCTAAGTCGTAACAGCTCCAGTAGCAGAATTTCAACTGGCCCCCAACCATGCTGAGTGCTGTGAGCCCGGCCTGCTGGGAGCCAGGACTAGGGAGCTCATGGAAGCCTCTTTGTCTGAGGAACCTAGGGGCCTCCTGTGAGGACCCTCATTCTAGTGGAAGAGGGAGTTAGGCAGGAACAAAACCAGCTGCTATCAAGTTGACTCCAACTCATGGCAATTCTATGTGTGTCAGAATAAAACTTTTCTCCACAGGCTTTTCAAAGGCTGACTTTTCAGAAGTAAATTTCCAGGCCTTTCATCCAAAGCACCTCTGGGTAGACTCAGACCTCCAACCTTTTGGTTAGCAGCCGAGCGTGTTCACCATTTGCACCACCCAGGGGCTCCCAGGCAGGAACAGGGGTCAACAAAACAAAACTGACCAAGCTATTTCCTCAAGAGAGTCTGGGGTCTCCTACCATATTCACTGTGCCATGGGGGATGTGCTAAAAATGGGGTTCTGGCACCTCATGGCTATAAAGTGCCTGTGGTCATGGGGGTGCCCAGTGACTACAGAGGAGACAGCAGGGTGTAGGGGAGACCCTCCTAGGGCCCCAGAAGCCAGGAGAAACATCTCTGCAGGACTGCAGGTAGCAGGGGTCTTGAGGGCAGCAGACACGACAGTGCAGTCATCATGGAAAGTTCTGGGACCAGGCAGGGGAGGGACAGAGTGGAGAGGCTGCACAGTGGCCAAGCAGCTTAGCAAGTGTGTGTGAGCTCCCCGAGACCACCGGAAGTGAGCTCCTTGAGACCACCAGAAGAAACAGGAAGTTAGACCTTTGCTGGAGCTTCAACAGGAGCAAAGGGTGCAAGAGCAAAATTTGGACTGTCCTTCACGGGTCCTAATCCCACCTGCACAGTCACCTTGGGTACCCCAGGACGATGTGTGCCACTGATGAGCAGCTGGTAAAGCCTGCCAGCCACCCACTGCTCTGAGAGCAGCTGAGTCATGGACTCCTTATGTTACCAGATTAAGTTAATTCACTGAATGTAGGTAATTTTCTTTCCCACATTCCTGAAATTTTCTTTTCTAACCCACAGGCTTTAGCTATTTTCCATAGTTCCAGCTGGCTAATGAAAGCAACTGCTGTGCTCTGCGTAGTTAACTTATCCTGTGCCAGGAATAGGCCCTGTCTTTCTCAGCATAAAATAGTTAGTGTTGTGTTTTAAATACACACCACAGCCACAAATATAAGGGGTAATTTTGCAGGCTGCTCCTGGGATTACCTTGTCATTACGTATTCTTTGCACGATCCTTGGGAGTAAATCTAGGAGGAACAGAAAGTACAGCAACTGCTATATAATCTGTTCCCAGGGAAGGAGACAAAACAATTGTGCAACAGCACGGCAGCCTCCCCCAACGAGGGGCTCTTTATGATGTGCACCGGACTGACTGTCACTGAAGACAGAGCTCCCTGTCTCTCAGAGAACACAGCCCAAGCCACAGCACAGAGCCCCCACCTTCTCTTTGTTTCCTCAGCCTGCAATGGTAGACAAAAAATGGCTCTTTACTCTCCTTGGGATAACGTCCAGGCTCCTAGTGCAGCACACACCCTGGACCCTACTCACCTCACCTTGCTTCTGCCAGCTGCTTTGTGCTCAGACCCCAGGCCCAGAACAAGAAAGCCAGCTGCTTCGAGGTAGTGCTCTGTTTGGCCCCTAGGCTTCTCTAAGGCCACTCCAGGCCCAGAACCAGGGGCTTCCTGCCCTTGAACTTGGGTGGCTCAAATGGTTGAGTGCCTGGCTACTGACCAGAAAGTTGGCAGAGTTCACCCAGAGGACCTTGGAAGAAAGGCCTGGTGATTACTTCTGAAAAATCAGCAACTGAAAACCCTGTGGCGCACAGTCCTACTCGGACACACACGGGATCGCCATGAGCTGAAACTCACTTGACCACAACTGGTTCTTGTCCTTTAAAACTCAGTCCGTGACCCCTTTGTCCAGGAAAGGTTCCTGCTTCCCCACCACGAGGCGCACTTGCAGCACCTGTGCCCATGTACACCAGCTAATAGTCTGTTATTCGTCTCCCACCCTCAACTCCACAGCCTCATTCATCTTCGGATCCACAGCTCTGGGCCTAGTGTCTGGTTCACAATAAATATTAGTTATAGACAGATCATAGGTCTAAATGTGAAACCTAAAATTATAAAACTTCTAGTAGAAAACAGGAAAAAAAATCTTTGTGACCTTGAGGTAGGCAAAGATTTCTTAATACAACAACAATGGATCCATAACAAAAAAAAATTGATAAAAAATATATGCACAAATCATCGATAAATTGAATATCAAAACTGAAAACTTTTACTAAACACACAATCTAGCAACCCGCCTCCTAAATATTTATCCAAGAGAAAACTTATGTCCACATAAAGATGTGAAGTTTATAACAACTTGATTCATAATCACAGAAACTGAGAACAACCCAACTGTCCTTCAATGGTGAGTAGATAAATGAACTGTGGTGTCCATACAATGGAGCACTACACAGCAAAGAAGAGAGAACTACTGAAATACACAAAAAATGAATGAATTTCAAATGTATTATGCCAAGTGAAAGAAGTCAAACTCAAAAGGCTATTTACTCTATCTTATCATTTATATGACATTCTGGATAAGGCAAAACTATAGGGGCAGAAAACAGATCATTGGTTGTCAGGGACTTGGGGTGGGAAAAAGGGCTGACTATAAAGAGGCATGAGGGAATCTCTGAGGTGAAGGAACTATTGTAGATCTTGATTGTGGAGGTGGTCACGCAACTGTATGCTTTTGTCAAAACTCAGGCTGGCTGATGAATGCAACCCAAGGCTTTCCTTGCTCTGGCCCAAGCCCATCTTTCCAAGCTCACTTCCTCCTCCTCCTTTGTGTGCCCCATGTTCCATCCGAGCTGGGGTATTGTGTGCGTGTGTGCGTATGTCTGTGCTTGTGTGCGTGTATGTGTTCTTGCTTTCCCCACATTCCCTCCGCCCGGTCTGCCCTTTGTTATCCTCACTCCCTTATGCATAAATCTTATTCATCCTTGAGTCCCAGGTCAAACGTTCTCTCTTTCCTATAGCCTTATCCCTACGCCCACAAAAAGATAGAAACTATCTGATCTGTCTCTATATTCTACAGCGTTTTGTCTACATCTTTCTTACACTGGTTGTCTTTTACTATATTATTGTGTATGTCAATATCACATCTAGGAAATTACTGTAAATGCCAAATCTGATTCGCTTCACATTTATGCACAGCATCTAGATCCGTGCCTTACATATAGTAAGCACTCAGAAATTTTCTGTTTGATGAACTAACAACAACAAAAAAATGGCCAGGGTGACCTGTGGCCGATAAAGTTGGTGTGGTAGGTACTCAGAATAATATAGCCCAGATAGTGACAAGCAAATAGGGCTAGGGAGGTTGTAACTCCATGCTAATGGTCCCATGATAGTCACCTGGAGCAGCAGTTTCCCTATCTGGCTGATCAAAAATCACTTGAAATGCTGCTTAAACATACTCATGCTGAGGGTTCACACCCTGAGATCCTGATTCAGCCCATCTTGGGTGGATCCTGGATTCTTCATTTTTAATAAGCTCTTAGAGTGACTCTGACCAGCCAAGCTTGAGACTTACTGTCTAAATGGCCAGAAAGCCCAAGACTCGTCCACAGGTACCTGTATAAAAAATACAGCTGACAATTCATAAAGGAATCTCTTTCTCTCCCTC
The DNA here is from genome assembly GCF_030014295.1 of Loxodonta africana. Classification (NCBI taxonomy): domain Eukaryota; kingdom Metazoa; phylum Chordata; class Mammalia; order Proboscidea; family Elephantidae; genus Loxodonta; species Loxodonta africana. The sequence goes on from NC_087359.1 coordinate 82,646,303, forward strand.
TTTAACACCCCACACGTGTATAGATCATCGAACTGTAGTCTATCCATACAGTGGAATACTATTCAGCAATGCAAAGGAATGAACAACATGGATGAACCTCAAAGGCATTATGCCAAGTGAAAGAAACCAGATACAAAATACTACTACTATTTGATTCTATTTACATGAAATTCTAGAAGAAGCAAAAATAATTTAGAGTAACAGAAAGCTGACCAGTGCTTGCCTGGGGCCATGGGTAGGAGGATGAGGAATGGAACTTCCTGCAAAGGGACACAAGGGAACTTTTGGGGGTGATGAATTTATTCTATATCTCAACTGGAATGGCAGTCCCAAGGGTGTATACATTTAGCAAAAGTCATTGAATGGTACATTTGAAGATGGGGGCATTTGCCAAGACTTAAACTCCAGGACACTAAAGATAATCCTGTCACTTTCCTTCGCCCCCTATAAAACAAATCCCACTGTCGTCGAGTCAATTCTGACTCACAGTGACCCTATAGGACAGAGTAGAACTGCCCCATAGAGTTTCCAAGGAGCGCCTGGTGGATGTGAACTGCCAACCTTTTGGTTAGCAGCCATACCTCTTAACCACTATGCCACCAGGGTCTCCTCGCCCCCTGTATACCTAGTCAATCACCAAGTCCTATCAACACTGATTCCTAAATCTCTCCTGGATCTGCCTCCTCCTCTTTATTCCCAGTGTTTGCATCATCACTGTGATCAGAATTATTGCTGGTTTTTCTACCCAGAGACACAATCACCTGGCCGCCTCCATGCTGCTAGTAAGCTTTCTAAAACATACACCTGCTCATGTCCCTCCCCTACTTAAAAACCTTCCATCCAGTGGCCAGATGCAAAATGACAGAGTAGGAAGGTCTAAGGGTGAGTCCCTCCCCCAAATTGACGACTAAGCTGGAAAGAGCAATTTGAATCAACTATTTTGGAACTCTGAAACCTGATCGAACACTTATTATCAACCCAAGGAGTACCTGACAAAGGAAGAGGCTACTGATCTTTGTTGATGAGCTACGTGCACCGAACGGCTACCACCCCTATTCTTCAGAAACTCTGCAGGGGTAGGGATGGCTGCCACACTAACAGAGCAGCTGGCTGGTGCCAGAACAGGCACTGGGGGTCTTGTGTCCCAGGGATTTGGGATTATACATTTGGGTTGGTCTGGCAACACCTGAAGGGACTGATGCAGACAACTGTCATGGTTTTGGCCCTCTGGCATCAGTAGTTTCTCCCAAAGACAGCAGCTTAAAGGACCAATGTGCCTTTTTGGGGGAGGAGGGGGTAAATTTGTTAGGCCACTTGCTGACTGCAGAGATAAGAGAACAGAAACGTACAACTGGAATACACACTTTGAAAAAGCCACTAAACAAACAGATTACTATAGCTATCTAGAGACAACAATAATCCCTAAGGAGTGGGAGAATCATATTTCCAGAGCTATCACATTATAATATCCAAAATGTCCAGTTCTCAACAAAAAATTATAACACACATAAAGAGAAAACTATGGCCATTATCAGGAAAAAAGAATTTGATAGGAACCATCCCTGAGGAATCCCAGGCATTAGAGTTGCTAGTCAGGGTTTTAAATCAATTGTTTTAAATATACTCAATGAGCTAAAGGAAACTATGGACAAAGAAATTTAGGAAGCAATACGTGAACAAAATAAGAATACCAATAAAGAGATAAGAATTATAAAGAGACCAAATAGAAATTCCCAGGTATATACCCAAAGAACTTGAGAGCAGGGACTCATACAAATTCTGTACACCAGTGTTCACTGCAGCATACTCACAACAGCCAAAAGGTGGAAACACATGTCCGTTAATAGACGAACGGGTAAACAAAATGTGTACACACATACAATGGAATATTATGTAGCCACAAAAAGGAATGAAGTTCTGACATATGCTGCAAGATGGGTAAAGCTTAAAAACATTACTCCACATGAAATAAGCCAGACACAGAAGGACATATGTTGTATGATTCCTCTTATATGAGGTACCTAGAATAAGCAAATTCATTGGGACAGAAAGTAGATTAGCAGTTACCAGAGCTGGGCAGGGAGGGGATAGTAGGCAGTTATTGTTTAATGGATATAGAGTTTCTGTTTGGGACCATAAAACAGACCTAGAAATAGACAGTAGTGATGATTGTACAACTTTGTGAATGTACTTAATACCACTGAATTATACACTCAAAAATGGTTAAAATGGTGAATGTTATGTTATGTGTATTTTACCACAATTAAAAACAAAACAAAAATAAAAACCTTCCATTCTCCTCCATTTAAGCCCAAATTCCACATGCCTGGTCTCCCATGATTTTGCGCCCCGCCTCCCCAGTCTTCAGCCCTACCTCCTTCCATTCTCCTATGCTCCCTGCACAGACCTGCTCCTACACTGGATGGTTTGCAGTTCCTTGAATGCATGACGATATCTCAAAACTCCAGATCTTTACACATGTCGTTCCTTCTGGCTGCAACATTCTTCCCACCTCCCCCCTGTCTCAGTTATGTAGTGCCGCTATAACAGAAATACTACAAGTGGATGGCTTCAACAAAATTTATTTTCTCACAGTCCAGTAGGCTACAAGTCCAAATCAGGGCATCAGCTCCAGGGGGAGGCCTGCATCAGCTTCAGCGGAAGGCTTTCTCTCTCTGTCAGCTCTGGAGGAAGGTCCTTCTCGTCGGTCTTCCCTTGGTCTGAGAGCATCTCAGTGCAGGAACCTCAGGTCCTCTCTGCTCCTGGCACTGCTTTTTTGGTGGTATGAAGTCCCCCTCCCTCTGCTGGCTTCCCTTTCCTTTTATCTCTTGAGAGATAAAAGGTGGTGCAGGCCACACTGGTAGGGAAACTCCCTTTACATTGGATCAGGGATATGACCTGATAAGGGTGTTACAATCCCACCCTAATCCTCTTAACATAAAATTACAATCACAAAATGGAGAACAACCACAGAATACTGGGAATCTGGTCTAACCAAGTTGATACACGTATTTTTTGCGGGGGGCGGGGGGGAAGAGGCATTATTCAATCCATGACACCTCCTTCAACCAGTTAACTCCTATTCACCACGCAAGGCCAAGACAACACATCATCTACCCAGCCACCTCCGCACACTCTGATCTGCTGCTGGGTTGGATGTCCTTCCCTGAACTCTGGCATCTGTCACCCCGCATCATAGCCATTGTAACTGGCTTATCTGTCTCTCACCTAAGAAGCCAGGGTGGGCACCATATTTGTCATTTCAAGATACCCAGCATCAAGCAAATCTCTGGCACACAGAGGGGCTTGGTAAGTGTTTCTAGATATTTGAAATGAAAGAATGAATAGCAAAGTGCAAAGTATCAGTGTCTGAAAGGAGCCAGCTAAAGGGCAGTGAGTAATAAGAACAGGGAGATGTGGAATTTAAGCTAGCTTCTGAAGGATGCGTAGGAAGTTGTAGAAACTGGAAAAAAGAGCATTCCAGGTTAGGAAAAGAAAAACCCAAAGGCACAGAAGCATGCAATTATAGGGTGTGTACAGTGGACTGGTTTAGTCTGGCAACAGTAGATGACCATTAAGAGGTGCAGTGGAAAACAGCACTGGAAAAAATAGTTTGGGAACCGATTGTGGGCAGTCCGGAATGCCAGGTTAGGAGTTTAGACCTTATTCTGTAAGCACGATTGTCTTCTGTGTTACGTGGCACCTCAGTGTTAACTGTAACTGAAGGGAGCAACGAGCAGCCACTGGCAGCTTTGTGCCGCAGGGTGACGGAGCTCAGCAGTGCCTCAGGGACCGCACATTTAATAGCTGTATTAAACATGTCCAGTGAGCTAAAGGAAACCAGGGACAAAGAACTAAAGAAACTTAGGAAAGTGAAACATGAACCAAATAAGACTATCGGTAGAGAGAGAAGAATTATAAGGAGAAAACAAACAGAAATTCCCAGGTAGACACCCAAAGAGCTTGACAGTAGGGACTCAAATTCTATCCACCAATGTTCACTGCAGCACTACTCACAACAGCCAAAAGGTGGAAACACTCACATGTCCATTAACAGACGAAGGGGTAAACAAAGTGTGGTACACACATAGAGTGGAATATTACGTAGCCATAAAAAGGGATGAAGTTCTGACACATGCTGCAAGATGGGTGAAGCTGAAAAGCATTACATGACATAAGCTAGACACAGAAGGACAAATGTTGCATGATAGACCCTTCAGGCGAAATGTGGCACCTGTGTGTGAGGTGAACTGAAAGGGGAGTAACTGGGACCAGGGTGATGTGGTAAGACCGCATGTCCTACAGGGCGCAGTGACCCACAGATGGTCCTTGAGTTAGCTTCCAAACCAAAAGCAGTAGCCACTGAGTTGATTCTGGCTCATGGTGCCCATGTGTGTCAGAGTAGAACTGTGTTCCACTAGGTTTATTAAAAGTAGATAGCCAGGCCTTTCTTCCAAGGCACCTCTGGGTTGATTTAACCTCCAACTTTTTGGTTAGCAGTGGAGTGTGTTAACCACTGCATTACCCAGAGGCAGTTATTCTGGGGAAAGGAAAGTAATGCCCAAAAGGAATTATGGTAATTCATTCATTGTACAAGCAAAAAGCTGGGGACTATTCCATTCTGTCACTCACTCCACAAATATTTTTGGAGCACCTCCTGCATCTCAGGCACTGTGGTAGGCAGCAAGGATGAGCAAAAACAAACACAGTCTCTTCCTACATGGGGTTCATGGTCTACTCTAGGTAACTATCAGATAGTCACAAAAATATATAAGATTTCAAACACCAAAGACACAAGGAAAATATTAGCCCAAGAGACAAAGGAGCCACAAAAACCAGAGACTCCAAGAGCCTGAGATCAGAAGGACTAGATGGTGCCTGGCTACCACCAATGACTACCCTGACAGGGAACAAAACACAGGCCCTGACGGAGCAGGAGAAAAGTGGGGTGCAGGACTCAAATTCTAGTAAAAAGGCTAGACGTGATGGTATGACTGAGACTGGAGGAACCCCAGAAGGCATGGCCCCTGGACTCTCTGTTAACTCAGAACTAAAACCGTTCCAGAAGGCAACTCTTCAGACAGAGAATAGACTGGATTATTAAGACTTACAATGATATTGCTGAGGCGTGTGCTTCTTAGTTCAAGTAGATACACAAGACCAGATGGGCAGCTCCTGTTCCGAGGCAAGATGAGAAGGCAGAAAGGGATAGGAGCTGGCTGAATGGACACGTGAAATCCAGGATGGAAAGGGGGAGTGTGCTGTCACATTATAGGGAGAGCAACTAGTGTCACATAACAATGTGTGTATAAATTTTTGTATGAGAAACTAACTTGAACTGTAAACTTTCACCTAACGCACAATAAAGTATATATATATACACATATATAAATATGATTTCAGGAAACTCTGGTGGTGTAGTGGTTAAGTGCTATGGCTGCTAACCAAAGGGTCGGCAGTTTGAATCTGCCAGGTGCTCCTTGGAAACTCTATGCGGAAGTTCTACTCTGTCCTATAGGGTCACTATGAGTTGGAATCGACTCGACGGCACTGGGTTTATATGATTTCAACTGTGAAAAATGTTGAAGAGAGCCACATGGTGCTGTGTTATAACCAAGTCAGAAAGGAAAGCCTGGAAAGTTTCTTGAGGAAACCCCCTTCAGGTGAAATTTCCAGGATAAAAAGGCGCTAACTAGGTGGAAGGAGCCTGGGGGGTTTGCACTCAGCTGCTAATCTAAAGGTTGGTAATTTGAACGCACCTAGCAGCTCCGTTTTTTTTAGCAGCTCCATGGAAGAAAGCCCTGGCAAACTGCTTCTGTAAAGATTAAACCACCCAAAAAACCGACTACAGCCAAGAAAACCTTATGGAACAGTTCTACTCTGTAACACATGGGGTCGCCATGAGTCAGGGGCCAACTTTACAGCAGCTAACACCAATAACAACTAGGTAGAAAAGGGGAGAGAATATAGCCAGGCAGAGGGAGGAGCTAAGCAAGGGAAAAGAGAAACCATGGCAGGAGGAGGGAAAGCAAGCATGAGGGACTAGAGTTCATGTGGCTGCAGGGCAAGAGCAAGGCGGAGTCTGCAGACAGGAGACTGGAGAGCAGGACCACAGGGAGGGCCCTTGCTGACCACCCCTCATCTGTCCTGATCCCTTCAGGTGGGCTCAGCTCTCCTTGGTGATGGCCAAAAAAGATGACCACAGCGCTCAGCTTGCTGTTGTTACCTGCCGCGGAGTTGGCCCCTGCCTGCTGACAACCCCACACACAACAAAATGAAGCCCTGCCTAGTCCCGAGCCGTCCCTGTGATGGGTTGCAGACTGCACTGTTGTGAATCACAGGCCTTTCTTCCCAGTCCATCTTTAGTCTGGAAGCTTCTCTGAAACCTGTTCAGCATCACAGCAACACACAAGCCCCTACTGACAGACGGGGTGGCCGCACAAGAGGTGCCTTGGCCAGGAATCGGGCCCAGCTCTCCTACATGAAGGCAAGAATTCTACCGCTAGACTACCACTGCCCCCAAATCGTCGGCAGCCCAAGCCAGTTCACCAAAGCTGTTCCCTCAGGAGAAAATGCCGTACCGTTTCCCAGTCCTTGGGCTCCCCCTGTGAGGCAAAAGCCCTCAGGTGCACAAGCGAAGCCACAAGAACTCAGGAAAACCCTTCACGTACTTATGAAAAGACCACCTCAGCGAGTTAGGTCCAGGCCCACAGTAAATCCCAGAGAAGTTCTCAGGCTCAGTACAAAGACGTATTTACAGCCCTTGGGACATCAACCTTTATGGACCGCATAACCCCCTCCCCAGTTCCTCCTCTGACTTCCTCCAAGGTGCTGCTCATTAGGAAACTTGTTGCTCTGCCCCAGTTGCCATTTGCTCCAGGCACTTTATAGCTCTTCTCCTTATGAGGAGGCCCATTAGGGCAGCAACTCAGTCCTGTCTCAGAGGGACCCTCTGCCTCTCTGGTGTAAGGTGTTCCCGGCACACCTCACTCTTGCAATGGTACAAAATAAATAAATGCTCTTAAATCTCTTCCTATTTATCTCAACTGTTTTTCACAATGTCTCTACCCTGAATTCACTGACAAGAGAATAAATGTATAGGCCTAATATACTTCCTTCCTTCAATATAAACAGCATCCCTTCGTGGTCAATTAGCCTTATAACACAAAACCAAACCCATTACCATCGAGTTGATTCCAACTCCTAGCAACCCTATAGGACAGAGTAGAACTGCTCCATAGGGTTTCCAAGGAGTGGCTGGTGGATGTGAGCTGCTGACACTCTGGTTAGCAGTTGAGCTCTTAACTACAGTGCCACCAGGGCTCCAATTAGCTTTACGTTATTGTTGTGTGCCGTCAAGTCAATTCTGACTCAAAGTGACTATACAGGACAGAGTAGAACTGCCCCATAGGATTTCTAAGGAGTAGTGGATGGATTCAAACTGTTGACCTTTTGGTTAGCAGTCAAGTTCTTAACCACTGCACCACCAGGGCTCCAATTAGCCTTATACCAAAACCCAAACCAAATCCAGTGCCGTTGAGTCGATTCTGACTTATAGCGACCCTATCGGACAGAGTAGAACTGCCCCATAGAGTTTCCAAGGAGCACCTGGCGGATTCGAACTGCGGACCTGTTGGTTAGCAGCCATAGCACTTAACCACTACGCCACCAGGGTTTCCAGTTAGCCTTACAGACCATGTTAAAGAGTTTGTCTTCACTACTGATGATTTTTTAATTTAGCATTATTTTATTTTCATTGCTTCTCATTTACAATAAGTCATCAAGTTTCCTTTTAAAATAAGTTAGTACAGGTAGTTCCCATAGACTTACGACTATTGGAGTTACAACGAACCACACAACCGTCAGCTGTTTTAATATTTGTACATCTTGTTAGTAATAAGTACTACAGACAGTGTTGCAGTGCGCGACTTGCTGACGTTATCATTCTCATGCTGTAGGGTAACGGTTTTCAGCTACATGCACCCCTCCCTAATGGAGTCAGCTTTGCTCTGCCCGAAGCATGAACTTGGGTTAAGGAACAAGGCTGGGAGTGGCGTGACTGGGCCAGTGGCAATACCTTGGCAACAAGAAGAAAAACATCTGGGCCTGGATGTGAAGCCCCTGGGAACACTGACTGCCCAAGGACTTGTGAAGAAAAGCAATAAGCCTTAGTCCCGGCTGGAACGGTATATAAGCTTGTGTTCCCTTCTAGGTGGTTGTGGGGTGCCAGACTGTTCCAGCTGCTGCCCTGGGCTGAATGCCCTGTAGGTAAGCTCCCCAATAAACCATATGTCATGACCACTGGTTCCGGAGTCTTTCTTTGATCTCTTGGAGATGTGGCTGACCTTACACAACACATGCCCACCCCCAAGGACAAATAAAGATTGGACATATAAAAATACTGATGATAAAAGCCAGTAATAACGAAGACTTAAAAAAAAAAAAGGTACTGAACTTACGTCACAACTGACTGACTTCGGAGTGGTCAGAATGGAACCCCATCATAAGTAAGGGGTGACCTGTAAGTCGATTTATTAAATTTAATAAATCAATGGAGTCCCTGAGTGTTACAAGCAATTAATACACTTGGCTGCTAAACAAAAAGTTGGAAGTTCAAATCTACCCAGAGACACCTAGGAAGAAAGGCTGGATGACCTACTTTTGAAAAATCAGCCACTGAAAACCCTGTGGAGTACAGTTCTACTCTGAAACACATGGGGTCACTGTGAGTTGAAATGAACTCAATGGCAACTTTTTTTTTTTTAAATAAGTAAATAATGTAATTGGCTATGGCAAAAACTGTGAAATTAAATGACTAGAGTTTGAAAAGGAATAAGGTGAAAGGAATAAAGAAATGGCAGTAGGGCTGGGGAGAAGGGGACATGGATGCAAGAGGCTAGAGCTGAGAACGGACTGGCTGTGGGGCCAAGGGAGAAAAAGCCTCAAAGGGGATGGTGAAGTCCCATACAGGCTTTTCTCAGGACAGTCTCTGCTTCCTGACCCCCTCCTGACCACCCACCTAAAGGAGCCCTTCCTGACTATTCTCCACCACAGCCCCCATGTGGTAGCCTCACAGCAAGAATTACGATCGTACTGATTCATCATTAGTGTGGTTGCTGCCAGTTCTCCCCCACCGGTGTGTAGCCCCATGAGGCTGGCACACTCTCTGTCTTGTTCACCACTGTCCCCAGCGCCGAGCACACCAGCTGGCTCCTCAAAGGTGCTAGGCATCTGCTGGGTGAACAACTGGGCAAATGAATTCTGAACCTCAGATAATGGCTTTGTAAAACAGAGATAAGAAACACACAGGATGAAAAGGAAGGTGAGGCACTCGGTTATGGGCACTGAGTTGGGGAGTCTGCAAGCCACGAACGGGAGACAAGCTGCTACTTTTCCTCTTCGCCACTTGGGTTGAGTTTTCTCAACAAATTCCCATTCAGTGCACCTCAGGTGCCCATCACCCATCTGTCAGTGGAGGCTTGCATGTTGCTATGACAAAGAACAGATTTCGGCAGAGCTTCCAGACTAAGATGGACTTGGAAGAAAGTCCTGATGATCTAATTCCAAAAATCAGCCAGAGAAAACCATACGGATCACAACAGCCTGACCCACAACCGATGGTGGGGATGGCACAGAACAAGGCAGTGCTTGGTCTGGTGTGTATGAGGTCACCATGAGTTGGCGGCTGACTCAGTGGCAGCTAACAACAAATTACAGCTTTTACGGAATGCCACCCAAGTGCCACCCAAGTGTTGACTCTCTCTAAAATCTGTCGCGCGCTTTCCCAGCCCTGAGCTTGTAAACCTGATCCCTAGAATTTTCCTTCTTGTCGGCCTGGAAAAAAAAGTCTATTTATTTACCTGAAACATACACAAACAGAGACTCGTAAAAAATTTAAACACAGAAGTATACGTAGCAAAGGGTGAAAGCTACCTTGCCCTAATTCCATTTCTCTCTCCAAAAGTAATGTAGCAAACAGCTTAGTGTTACATACCTGGTGCCTTCTAAAAATGAATTTTCATATACATACAATTAAAGATATTCAGTTTAGGCTTCTTAACACAAATAATGAAGTTTTAAGATAAGTATAATTATTCTGTATAAGCCTACTTGAGAACCTGTACAGTCCTCTACTAACACATATTAAAGGTACACATATTTTAAATTTCAAAAGATTCTATAAAATTACCATACAAAAAAGCTTTACTCTTTATATTTTTTCTGTTTATATTGCCTTAGTCATCTAGCGCTGCTATAACAGAAATACAAGTGGCTGGCTTTAACAAACAGAAATTTAATTCTCTCACAGTGAGGAGGCTAGAAGTCCGAATTCAGGGTGCCAGCTCCCAGGAAAGGCTTTCTCTCTCTGTTGGTTCTGGGGGAAGTTCTTTGTCATCAATCTTCCCCTGGTCTAGGAGCTTCTTAGAGCAGGGACCTCCAGTCCAAGGGGTGCACTCTGCTCCTGGTCTTCTTTCTTGGTGGCATGAGGTCCCCTTCCTCTCTGTTTGATTCTCTTTTATCTCAAAAGAGATTGACTCAAAATACAACCTAATCCTATAGATTGAGTCCTGCCTCATTAACACAATTGCCTTTAATCCTGCCTCATTAACATCGTAGAGGTTAGGATTTGCAACATGTAGGAATATCACATCAGATTACAAAATAGTGGACAACCATACTATACTGGGAATCATGGCCTAGCCAAGTTGACACACATTTTTGGGGGACACAATTGAATCCACAACAATATCTTTTGCCTATTCTTTCCGTTGTGTGTTTGTCTTTTCCTAATTGATTTTGGGAATTCTTCATTTATTTTGGATAGTAATCTTTTATGGCACATATGTTTTGTATATTTCTCTTTGCCACTTGCTCTGCCTTTCTATTTTTTTGTACCAAGTTTTAATGTATACAGCCAGATGAGTCATTTTTTCCCTCTTATAACTGAAGACAATCTTCCCTGTCTCCAAGATTACAGAAAAGGGTGTCTTAAGCCATAAAAGGAAAGAATGGCACATTTGACTCTATATAAATTATATATATATGCATATTTACACATATAAAATATACATATGTATATGTGCTCTGTATACCTCTAATCCTTTTTCAGTGGTTTTTTTTTAATGTTTAGTTTTTATTTCCTATCCCCAACAACCTATGGCACAGACACATTATACCCACCTTACAGACAAGAAGACTAAGGAACTTACTGGCCTGACTGGGGTCACAACAGAGAGACCTGGACAGAACGGGAGAAAAACTGTAGAACAAAAAATCAAATTCAAAAAACGACCAGACTCACGGTCTGACAGAGACTGGAAGAACGCTTGAGACTACAGCCCTAAGACACCCTTCTTCACTGGAACTGAAGCCATTCCCAGAGAACGCCTTTCAGCCAAACCACAGACAGGCCCATAAAATAAACATTAACACATGAGAGGAACATGCTCCTTAGAACGATCAATTACACGAGAATCAAAAGGGCAACATTTGCCCAAAAGCAAAGATGAGAAGGCAGAAAATCAGGACCAACGGGAAACCCAGGGTGGAAACGGGAAGAGTACTGACACATTGTGGGGAATGAAACCAACATGTACAAACTATCAAATGGGAAACTGATTTCCCCTGTAAGCTTTTACCTAATGCACAATGAAGTATTTTAAATTTAAAAAAAAAAAAAGACTAGGAAAAGAGAAGACTGAGCAATCTGCCTTCAGAGTCTATGCTCTTAACTAGTACTTTACTTTGACCCAATATTACTTGACACAACCCATTCTCCCTACATATTATAAAAGCAGCAAATATTAATGCAATGTGATAATGATTCAAAAACAGATAGCTTCTTTAAATAAAACAGATAATCTAGGAAAATCATATTACATAGAAAAGTTGAAGGTATAAAAAGACAAAATTACAAAGTATTAGAGAACATGAGGGTTGGTCATATACGATATTGAAAAAATATGGTAGCATTATTTTTCAAAAGTCAGTTTAAATCCACTTTTTTGTATCATCCACAAAAACAAAAACTAGGAGGAAATAAGTCTTTTAAAAGAGGATAACTTAGATCTCTAAGCTAAGAAGAATTAGAAAAAAATTTAAATATTTGGCTATGTAAATATTTGGCTATACTAAATGGGTACCGGTTTATAGAAAACTTGTTTTAAAAAGGTAAACAATAGGCTGGAAAAATTAACTGACAACAATATGGCAAATAAATCTTATTAAAAAGTCATGAAATTAGCAAGAAAACCATTAAGATCTTAACAGACAAATGAGCAAAAGATAAGCTACAACTTGTAAACAAACATGAGAAAAAACCTTCAGCCTAAGTATAAAAGAAATGCAAACGTTACAAAAAAGAGATTTCGTTTTGCCTTTTTTTTTTTTTTGCATACTGTCCATCACCAGAATGGATAAAGTGAAACTGGTACTCTCACAGATAGTGTTGATAGAAATTAATTTAGCAATACACACCAAGCACCATTAAAATGTTCACGCCCCTTTTACCCAGTAATTTCTTCTGAGAATTTATTCTGCAGATATATTCCAAAAACATAAAAAAGGTTATACAAAGATATTTACTCTAGTAGTATTTACAACAGCAAAAAAAAAAAAAAAAAAAAAGAACAGGGAATAGTTAAGTAATTTATGGAACAATCACTCAATAAAAATATTATACAACATTAAAAATAATTATGGAACTACATAATAGCATTAAAAATCCTATAACACCTAGTTGTGCAGGTAAAAAGAAGCTGCAATTTTAATGTACAGGATTGTTTTTAGTTGTTTTAGTGCGCGGGATTGAGTCACTATTTTCTCTAATTTCCAAATTTACTGAAATGTTGTATCCAGGACATGGGCTCTGGGTTGAGAAACCTGAGTTCCAGTCTTGGCGGTGCCACTGTACCATCCACCTGTCTGACCTTGGCCAAGTTACACAACCTCTCTATACCTTAGTTTCCTCATCTATAAAATGAAGACTATACATGGAGTTTCCTCATGGAGTTGATGAAAATTAAATGAGCTAATACTTATGAAGAGCTTGACTGCTGGACCTGTCAAACAGTTGTTGCTGTTGTGTGTCGTTGAGCTGATCCTGACTCACAGTGACCCTATAGGACAGAGTAGAAGTGCCTCATAGGGTTTCCTAGGCTGAAATCTTTATGCGAGCAGATCATCAGGTCTTTTTCTCCTGCAGAGTGGCTGGTAGGTTTGAAACACCAACCTTTCAGTTAGTAGCCAAGTGCTTAACCACTGTGCCACTAGGGCTACTTCCTCATACAGTAAACCAAAAACCAAACCTGTTGCCATCAATTCATAGCGACCCATAGGGTTTCCAAGGAGGGGCCCCATGGGGTTTCCAAAAAGCAGCTGGTAGATTCGAACTGCATACCTCTTGGTTAGCAGCTGGGCTCTTAACCACTGCATCATCAGGGCTCCTGTCTCATGGTAAAAATCTGTCCATTGCCGTCAGGTCAATTCTGACTCATGGTGACCCTACAGGACAGAGTAGAACTGCCCCATAGGGTTTCCAGGGAGCAGCTGGCGGATTTGAACTCTCAACCTTTTCATTAGCAGCTGTAGCTCTTAACCACTATGCCACCAGGGTTTCCATGTCACACAGTAGGCACTCAAAAATGTTATTTTTATTATTAAAAAAAATTTTTTTTTAAACATTTAAAAAATAAAATTGAAATAAGGAAGAGAGATATTTCACATGTGGTGGTTTATTTAAAATTCCAGCTTTCCAAACCAAAGTTTAGTTCTACTCTGACACACATGGAGACGCCAAGAGTCAGAATCAACTTGATGGCAACAGTTTTTTTTTCTACTTCTGTGGGTTTCTCCTGCTTAGACAAAAAGTAAATGTAAACTTCCTTTACAAAGGAAAGATAGGAGGAACTTAAAGACGGCCACTCTTAACAACAACCACGTGAAATATGTAACCTGTGGAGCTGAGCTGTAAGACAACAACCCTGAGCCACAGAAGTGAGCGCTACACTAGAAGCAGCAAGTAAATATCTTTACCTTTGAATTCTAAAGAGAGAGGGAAAAAAATCACATTTCCTTAGTAAGCTTAACATAAGGACTTCCTGCATGACTTAGCTAAATATTTTATTCTACTAAGAAATTAGATTCAGTGGAAAAAGGAAATAAAAACCAAAAACGTAATTTCTAAAAAACAGGGTGGTTAAGAGATACTTAAAAGATCTTAAGCTCTTTGGGGGCGGGGGGTACTATTTAAACAGAAACGATAAAATAAATAACTTCCTAGAAAGCCTCTATCTCTGTCATATTAATGCTTTGAAATTCTGCCATCTGGGCCTCATAAGCATCTAATTTCAGACCCCAGCACAGTGTACAGCCCAGATGTCGAGCACTGGGTCATTACCAGGCAAGTAAGAGCGTGCCCACTCCATGGTGCTGATGTTCTTCAAGGGGAGCCAGCCCTCCTGCCTTCCACAGGCTAAGAACAGTCAAGCGGGAGGTCCTCTCCTTGGGGTTTTCAACCACCTACACTTAAGAATACACAGGAGCAGTCCTATTCACCTGGGTAGTGAAACTGTATCTCCACACCACCAGTAATTAGTATCCGTAGAGAGTGTTTCCTTTCCAAAGAATTTTCTACATTAACTTGAAGTCAGCAGCAATTATCCTTACTTTTCAAGATGAAAAGTGACAAGCAGTGAGAAAAGGCTATTTTTCAAGATGTCAGAAAGATTTTCAAACCCATTTTTAGCCCCCCAAAAAGTAAGCATGTAGCATTAACCTATCCAGTCCACTAACCACAAAAGACTTCAAAAGGCTTAATAACATCAGCATTAACTGGGTATTTCAGACATTACACCTTATCTTCCTCCCCAAGACACAGCTGTCTTCTAAAAATTTCCATTCCCATCTTCCATAAAACCAACTATATACTTATTGCAAAACCTTTTACTTCTCACGCTTCTCAGGAGCTGCTGACCTCAATCAGCAAGTCAGCCATACTACTCTGGGGTTTGGTGCTGGCCTGGAGGAAAACTCCACTCAACAGGGCACTAGCAGTGAGAACTTGAGCAATCTTTCACTCATGGAAGCAGGCGGGCTCTGCTCTCCAGGACTCCTAATTTTTTCTCTCAGTGCAAACCCACATTTCTATCCTACTCAGTCCTGAATAAGCTGAATTTGCACCTCTCCAAAATATAAGAATTTTAAAAACGTAGGCTGACAAGTTTCTTGCTGATTGCTCCCTGAGATATCAAACAGGGAAAAAGAAAACCCGCCCTACTCTTCAGAGGTGGGTTTGTCATGAAGTTTCAGGGCACCCTCCTTGCCTTGACCCCAGTGAGTGCTGTGAGCTGCTGAGGGTTGTAGAGTGTTCTAGGTGGGAGGGGAAAGCCAGAAACATTTCAAACAACAAAAATAGATAAACTGAACTACATCAAAATAAAAAACTTCCGTGCTTCAAATGACACCATCAAGAAAGTGAAAAGACAAGCCATAGGACAGACAAAAATATATGTAAATCTTATACGGGTCTAGTATCCAGAATAGATAAGAAACTCTTAGAAGTCAACTAAAAAATGGGCAGAGAATCTGTATATACATCTCTTCAGAGAACAGATACAAATGGCCAATAAGCACATGAAAAGTCATTAGGGAAATGCAAATCAAAACCACAATGAGATACCATTTCACACCTACTAGGATGACCTCTTTAAAGTGTTAAAAGAGCAAAGATGCCACTCTGTGGACTAAGGTATCCCTGACCCAAGCCATGGTACTTGTAATTGCCTCATATGCATGTGAAAGTTGGACAATGAATAAGGAAAACTGAAGAAAAATTGATGCCTTTGAATTATGGTGGTGGCAAAAAATATTGAATATACCATGGATTGCTGGTATATTCAGTATTCTTCGCCAACACCGTATTTCATGGACTCTTAGAAGAACAACAAATCTGTCTTGGAAAATGTACAGTCGGAATGCTCCTTAGAAGCGAGGATGGTGAGACTTTGTCTCACAAACTTTGGCCATGTTATAAGGAGGAACCAGTACCTGGTGAAGGACATCATGCTTGGTAAAGTAGGGGGTCAGTGAAAAAGAAGAAGACCCTAAATTAGGTATATTGACATAGTAGCTGCAACAATGGGCTCAAGCATAGAAACGATGGTGAGGGTGGCACAGGACTGGGCAGTGTTTTGTTCTGTTGTATGTGGAGTCACCATGAGTCGGAACCAACTTGATGACACCTAACAACAACAATAGGATGACTATAATCAAAAAGAAAGACAATAATAAGTGTTGATGAGGATATGGCAAAATTGGAACTCTTTTTTTTTTAATTGTGCTTTAGGTGAAAGTTTACAGCTCAAGTTAATTTCTCACACAAAAATTTATACACATATTGTTATGTGACTCTAGTTGCAATCCCTATGATGTGACAGCACACTCCTCCTTTCCACCCCATGTTTTCTGTGTCACCCCTACCAGCTCCTGTCCCTTCCTGCCTGCTCATCCTGCATCCGGACAGGAGCCACCCATTTGGTCTCGTGTATCTACTTGAACTAAGAAGCACACTCTTCACGAGCATTATTTTTTGTTTTATAGTCCAATCTAATCTTTGTCTGAAGAGTGGACTTCGGGAATGGTTTTAGTTCTGGGTTAAAAGAATGTCTGGGGGCCATGGCTTTGGGAGTTCCTCCAGTCTCAGTCAGACCATTAAGTCTGGTCTTTTTATATGAATTTGAGTTCTGCTCCATACTTTTCTCCTGCTCCATCAGCGACTCTCTGTTGTGTTCCCTGTCAGGGTGGTCACTAAAGGTAGCTGGGTACCATCTAGTTCCTCTGGTCTTAGGCTGGTAAAAATTGGGACCCTTATATTTTGGTCATGAGAATGTAAACTGGTGCTGCCATCGTGAAAAACAGTTTGGCTGTTTCTCAAAAAGTTAAATACAGAGTCACCGTATGATCCAGCAATTCCACTCCTAGATATCTACCCAACAGAGCTGAAAATGGGAGTCGAAAACTTATACACGAATGTTCATAGTAGCACTATTTTGTTATAGCTGAAAAGTGGAAACAATCCAAATGTCCATCAACTGATGAATGGATAAAGAAAATGTGTATATCAAAAGAACAGAATATCATTCATCAGTAAAAAAGTACTGATACATGCTACAGCATGAATGAAACTTGAAAACATTATGCTAAGTGAAAGAAGCCAGACATAAAAGGCCACATAGTACATGATTCCAGTTATATGAAATGTCCAGAATACATAAATCTATAGGTAAAAATTGGTCAGTAGTTGCCAGGGAAAGAGGAAAGGCGATGGGGGGCGGGGAATGGGGAGTGACTGCTAATGGCTCTGAGATTTCTTTGTGGGGTGATGGAAACATTCTGGAATTTGATAGTGGTGGCTGTTGCACAACCTGGTGACTATACAAAAAAAATCACTGCATTGCACACTTTAAAATTGTGAATTTCATGGTATGTGAATTATATATCAATAACAAAAGTGATATGATAAAATATTTGATGAAATAGAACAATGTTGGCAATATATAAAGTGGAAAATACAGGCTGTAATAGGAGCCCCTATTTACATTTAGGCATAGAGAGAAGACTGGAAAAATCTATATATTAAGAATATTTATCTTTGGGTGGTGGGATTATGGCAAGTTTTAATTTTCCTTAAAAAATGTGTATACTGAGGCAGGGGCAAGATGGTGGAGTAGTCAGATGCTTCCGGTGACAGCTTTTACAACAAAGGTCCCCCTCCAAAAAAAAAAAAGGTGAATCGATTACATATGTGACAAGTTAGGAGCCCTGAACATCAAATGCAAAGTTTGGAAATTGGACTGAGCAGCAGGAGGAGGGAGACACAGTTCAGAAGCGGTGAGGAGTTGCCAGGCCTGACTCAGCAGGAACCAATGCCCCTCAGGCATGATCTGTTGGCACAACTGCGGTGGGGCTGGTGGTAGTGCTCAGGATGTGGTCTCCTCAGGGAGAGAGAGTGAGCTACACAGAGTCAATTCATGCATCTGAAATCAGCAAAGAAAAGTGCTCTCAACAAAAGATAAGAGCTTGCGTCTAATTTACAACATGGATCAAATAGCACCCCTTGCGAAACAACTCTCTCCCATTTATCTGATGCCTCCTCCCTCTGGTCTAGATCCTGAGCCTGCTTCAGTGATGATTGATTCCTCTGTGCCTGAGATAGGTCCTGCTGTGTGTCCTGAGCTAGTCTCTTGGCCTTGGAGAAGGAACAAATTAACAAATGGGAAAAAATAATTTGCTGGCCCCCCTAAGCTGGGAACTCAGGGTAGAAACAGCCCCTGTCCAGGCACAAATGGTCCACAGACTTTAAATGCCACTTACCCCTACATGGACCGGTGAGGGTCCACTTCAGCACCTTAGGCCCCTCTTGGCAGACCACAATGGTGTATGTGCCTGAGATCTGACTTCGTTTCAGTTGTGTGGTGGAATGGTGGGTTTTTGATGTCTGACAACACCCTGCCTATTAAGCAGGGTCGCCACCTACCCACATCAGGGTCCTGAGGACTGGTGGCTCCACCCATGCCATCTACCTACCCGCGACAAGGCTCCAAGGATAAGTGATGCCTCCCAGTCCTTAGAGACAAAAGCGCTAGGTGCCCATGGTCAGGGTGCAGAACCCACTCACCTGTGCAATTTAGGGAACAGGGATGCACTTTCCTCACAGACACTAGGGGAACAGCTGTCAGCCCCCTGCCTTGCTCAGAGCGTGACACCCTGCTGCAACAAGAAACCTGTATATACACCAATCACCACTGCTCTTCCAAAACCTGCACCACACACATGGTAAACCGACTACTTGGACACCTTAGCTGAATCCATAGAAATATGAATGGACTCTAGGCTCATATACCTGGTAACAGCTCTAGCCATCTGGTAGCAGGATATTCAAAGGTGCAAATAATCAACCTAGCTCACTCAAGCAACCTATCTGGGCATATCAAAACAAAACAAAGCAAGACGCTAGGACACAGTAAGCATACATAAAATAAATTAATACAATAACTTAAAGGTGGCTTGGAGACAACAGGCAACAGGCAATACCAAATCACATAAAGAAGCAGACCGTGATGGCTTCAACAAATTCCTGAAACAAAGAATCAAGGAAGCTTCCAGACAAACAGATATTCCTGGAATTAACAGAGGAAGAATACAGAAGATTTATATACAGAACTCTTCAAGAGATCGGGAAAGAGAGCAGGCAAAATGCAGAACAAGCCAAGTAACACATAGATAAAGCAGTTGAGGAAATTAAGGTTATTCAAGACCATGAGGACAAAATTAATAGGCTCCATAGGGAGACAGCAATCAGAGATTCAGAAGATTAACAATAAAATTTCAGAATTAGACAACTCAATAGAAAGTCACAGGAGCAGAATTGAGAAAATGAGTGTCAGAATTAGTGAGACTGAAGATAAAACATTTGGCAACAATATATTCGAAGAAAAATCAGATAAAAGAATTTTAAAACTTGAAGAAACCCTAAGAATCACATTGGAAACCCTGGTGGTGCAGTGGTTAAGAGCTGTTAGCCAAAAGGTGGGTGGTTCGAATCTACCAGGCACTCCTTGGAAACTATATGGGGGCAGTTCTACTCTGTTCTACAGGGTTGCTATGAGTCAGAATCAACTTGACGGCAATGGGTTTGGTTTGGTTTTGGTTTAAGATTCATGTGGGACACTATCAAGGAATACCTATGAGTGACTGGAGTACCACAACAGGGAGGAATAACAGAATATACAGAGAGAACTGTTGAAGATTGGTTGGAAGAAAAATTTCCTGATATCGTGAAAGATGAGAAGATATCTATTCAAGATGCTCATTGAACCCCACATAAGGTAGATCCCAAAAGACAGTCACCAAGATATATTATAATCAAACTTGCCAAAAACAAAGATAAAAAGAGAATTTTAAGAGCAGTTAGGGATAAATGAAAAGGCACCTACAAAGGAGAGTCAATAAGAATAAGCTTGGACTACTCAGCAGAAACCATGCAGGCAAGAAGGCAATGGGATGACATATACAAAGCATTGAAGGAAAAAAATTGCCAGCCAAGAATCCTATATCCAGCAAAACTGTCTCTCAAATATGAAGGAAAAATTAGAACATTTCCAGATAAACAGAAGTTTAGGATATTTGCAAAAACCAAACCAAAGTTACAAGAAAAACTAAAGGGACTTCTCTGGTTAGAAAATCAGCAACATAAGATAACAACCCAAGGCTAGAACACAGGACAGAGCAACCAGGTATCAACCCAGACAGGGAAACCACAAAAATAAATCAAGATAAAAAAATGCTCAAAACAGGGAAACAGTGATGTCATTATGTAAAAGACAAACAACATTAAATCAATAAAGACAGACTAAAAAGGTAGTCATAGATCTTTTACATGGAGAGGAAGTCAAGGTGACATAAAGAAATAAAAGTTTGGTTTAAACTTAGAAAAATAGGGGTAAATATTAAGGTAACCACAGAGGAGACTAATGATCCATATCAAAATAAAATACAAGAAAAACATAAAAACCCAGCAAAAACAAAATCAACAACAATGAAAAAGAGGAAAAGACAATATATAAAGAAAAACTACTCAGCACAAAAAAATTAAGTGGAAAAAAGAAACTGTCAACGACACACCAAAAAAAGACATCAAAATGAGACCACTAAACTCATACATATCTATAATTATGCTGACTGTAAATGGACTAAATCCACCAATAAAGAGACAGAGAGTGGCAGAATGGACGAAAAAAAAAAAGATCCGTCTATATGCTGCCTCAAGAGACACATCTTAAACACACAAACTAAAACTCAAAGCATGGAAAAAAATATATCAAGCAAACAACAATAAAAAAAGAGCAGGAGTGGCAATGCAATTTCTGAGAAAATAGACATTAAAGTTAAATCCACCACAAAGGATAAGGAAGGACACCATATATAATGATTAAAGAGACTATATACCAGGAGGATAAAAAATATATATATACCAGGAGGATATGACAATATTAAATATTTACACACCCAATGACAGGGTTTCAAGATACATAAAACAAACTCTAACACATTGAAAAGTGAGATACGCAGCTCCACAGTAATAACAGAGACTTCAACACACCACTTTCGGTGAAGGACAGAACATTCAGAAAGAAGCTCAGTAAAGCCACAATCAACCAGCTTGACCTCACAGACATAGAATACTCCACTCAACAGCACACAAGTATACTTTCTTCTTTCCCAACACACATGGAAAATTCTCTAGAACAGGCCACATATTAGGTCACAAAGCAAGCCTTAACAGAATCCAAAACATCAAAATATTACAAAGCATCTTCTCTGACAATAAAGCCATAAAAGCAGAAATCAATAACAGAAAACGCAAGGATAAGAAATCAAACACTTGGAAACTGAACAACACTTAGCTCAAAAACGACTGGGTTGTAGAAGAAATTAAGGACAGGATAAAGAAATTCTATAATTCAATGAGAATGAAAACACTTCCTATCAGAACCTTTGAGACCCAGGTTAGAGGTCAATTTATAGCAATAAATTCACACATCCAAAAGGAAGAAAGGGCCAAAATCAAAGAATTATCCCTACAACTTGAACAAATAGAAAGAGAGCAACAAAAAGAAACCCTCAGGCACCAGAAGGAAACAAATAATAAAAATTAGCAGAATAAAATGAAATAGAGAACAGAAAAGCAATTGAAAGAGTTAACAGGACTAAAAGCTGGTTCTTTAAAAAAATTAACAAAATCAAACTGACAAAAGAAAAACAGGAGAGGAAGCAAATAACCTGAATAAGAAATAAGATGGGTGATAGCACAACAGACCCAACTGAAATTAAAAGAATCATATTAGATTACCATGAAAAACCATACTCTAACAAATTTGAAAAAAGAAATGGACAAATTTCTAGAAACACACTATCTACCTAAACTAACATAAACAGAAGTAGAACAACTAAATAAATGCATAACAAAAGAAGAGATTGAAAAGGTAAGTATAATACTCCCAACAAATAAAAGCGCTGGCCCTGACGGCGTCAGTGGAGAGTTCTACCAAACTTTCAGAGAAGAGTTAACACCACTAAAGGTATTTCAGAGCACAGAAAAGGATGGAATACTCCCGAACGCATTCTATGAAGCTAGCATATCCCTGATACCAAAACCAGGTAAAGACACCATAAAAAAGAGAAAATTACAGACCTATATCCCTCATGAACTTAAACTCAAAAAACCTCAACAAAATTCTAGCCAACAGAATTCAAAAACATACCAAAAAAATAATTTACCATAACCAAGTGGGATTCATACCAGGTATGCAGGGATGGTTCAACATTAGAAAAACGATTAATGTATTATTTCATTATATAAATAAAACAAAAGACAAGAACCACATGATCTTATCAAAAGATGGAGAAAAGGTATTTGACAAAGTCCAACACCCATTCACAATAAAAACTCTCAGCAAAATAGGTCTAGAAGGAAAATTCCTTAACATAATAAAGGGCATTTATACAAAGGCAACAGCCAACATCATCCTAAACGGAAAGAGTCTGAAAACATTCCCCTGAAGAACGGGAAGCAGACAAGGATGCCCTTTATCACCACTCATATTCAACACTGTGCTGGAGGTACTAACCAGGGGAATTAAGCTAGATAAAGAAATAAAGGGTGTCCAAGTTGGTTAGGTAGAAGTAAAAGTATCTCTATTTGCAGATGACATGATCTTATACACAGAAAACCCTAAAGAATCTTCAAGAAAACTACTGAAACTAATAGAAGACTTTAGTAGAGTATCAGGATACAAGATAAACATATAAAAATCACTTGGATTCCTCCACACCAACAAAGAGAAGGTTGAAGAGGAAATCACCAAATCCATACTATTCATAATAGCCCCCAAGAAGATAAAATACTTAGAAATAAATCTAACCAGAGATGTAAAAGACCTATAGAAAGAAAACTACAAGACATTACTGCAAGAAACCTACGTTAGTGGAAAAACATACCTTGCTCATTGATAGGAAGACTCAACAGTGTCAAAATGTCTATCCTACCCAAAGTGATCTATAGATACAATACAATCTTGATCCAAATTCCAATAACATTTTTTGATGAGATGGAGAAACAAATCTCTGAAATCATACGGAAGGGAAAGAGGCCCTGGATAAGTAAAGCATTACTGAAAAAGAAGAACAAAGTGGGATGCATCACTCTACCTGATTTTAGAACCTATTATACTGCTACAGTAGTCAAAACACCTTGGTACTGATACAACAAGAGATACACAGACCAATGAAATAGACTTGAGAATCCAGACATAAATCCAGCTGATATTTGACAAACGCCCAAGGTCAGTTAAAAGGGGAAAAGACAGTCTAACAAATGGTGCTGGTATAACTGGATATCCATCAGCAAAAAGAAACGAAACAAGACCCATACCTCACACCATGCACAAAAACTAACTCAGAACGGATCAAAGACCTAAATATAAAATCCAAAACGATAAAGATCATGGAAGAAAAAATAGGGACAATGCTAAGAGCCCTAATACATGGCATAAACAGTACACAAAACATTACTAACAATGCACAAAACACGAGAACAGAAACTAGATAACTGGCAGCTCCTAAAAATCAAACACTTATGCTCATCCAAAGGCTTCACCAAAAGAGTAAAAAGATTACCTACAGACTGGGAAAGAGTTTTTGGCTACGAGAAATCCGATCAGCATCTGATCTCTAAAATCTAAATAACGCTGCAAAAACTCAACTACAAAAAGACAAATAACCCAATTAAAAAAGGGGCAAAGGATATGAACAGGCACTTTACACTCAGCCATCTAAGAGATACATGAGGAAATGCTCACAATCATTAGCCATTAGAGAAATGCAAGTCAAGACTACAGTGAGATTTCATCTCACTCCAACAAGGCTGGAATTAATCCAAAAAACACAAAATAATCAAACACTTATACACTGCTGGTGGGAACGTAAAATGGTACAACCACTTTGGAAACCAATTTGGCATTTCCTTAAGAGGTAGAAATAGAACTACCATATGATCCAGCAATCCCGCTCCTTGGAATACATCCTAGAGAAATAAGAGCCTTTACACAGATATATGCACACCCATGTTCACTGCAGCACTGTTTACAATAGCAAAAAGATGGAAGCAACCAAGGT
This sequence comes from Loxodonta africana, assembly GCF_030014295.1. Taxonomy (NCBI): domain Eukaryota; kingdom Metazoa; phylum Chordata; class Mammalia; order Proboscidea; family Elephantidae; genus Loxodonta; species Loxodonta africana. Next base: position 82,670,537 of record NC_087359.1, read on the forward strand.
GCCCATCACCAGGTGAATGAAAAATAAATTATGGTATATTCACATAATGGAGTACTACGCAAGGATTAAGAACAATGATGAATCCGTGAAACATCTCCTAATATGGGGGAATCTGGAAGGAATTATGCTGAGTGAAATTAGTCAGTTGCAAAAAGACAAATATTTTATGAGACCACTATTATAAGAATTCAAGAAATAGTTTAAACACAGAAGAAAATATTCTTTGATGGTTATGAGGGTGGGGAGGGAGAAAGGGGGTATTCAGTAATTAGTAGACAAGAACTATTTTAGGTGAAGGGAAAGACAACACACAATACAGGAGAAGTCAGCACAACTGGACTAAACCAAAAGCAAAGAAGTTTCCTGAATACAACTAAATGCTTCAAAGGCCAGAGTAGCAAGGACAGGGGCCTGGGGACCATGGTTTCAGAGGACATCTAGGTCAACTGGCATAACAAAGTGCATTAAGAAAACGTTCTGCATCCCACTTTGGTGAGTGGTGTTTGAGGTCTTAAATGCTAGCAAGCGGCCATCTAATATGCATCAATTGGTCTCAACCCACCTGGAGCAAAGGAGAATGAAGAACACCAAAGACACAATGTAAATATGAGCCCAAGAGACCGAAAGGACCACATAAACCAGAGACTACATTAGCCTGAGACCAGAAGAACAAGATGGTACTCAGCTACAACCGATGGCTGCCTGACAGGGAACACAACAGAGAATCCCTGATGGAGCAGGAAAACAGTGGGATGCAGACCTCAAATTCTCATAAAAAGACCAGACTTAATGGTCTGACTGAGTCTAGAGGGACCCAAGAAGTCATGGCCCCCAGAACTTCTGTTAGCCCAAGACTGGAACCATTCCTGAAGCCAACACTTCAGACAGGGATTGGACTGGACTATGAGACAGAAAATGATACTGGTGAGGAGTGAGTTTCTTGGCTCAAGGAAACACACGAGACTATGTGGGCAGCTCCTGTCTGGAGGCGAGATGAGAAGGCAGAGGGGGACAAGAGCTGGTTAAATGGACATGGGGAATACAGGGTAGAGAGGAAGAGTGTGCTGTCTCATTAGGGGGAGAGCAGCTAGGAGTACACAGCAAGGTGTATATTAGTTTTTGTATGACAGACTGACTTGATTTGTAAACTTTCACTTAAAGCACAATAAATATAAAAATATGTATACACTATAATGAACATGTAACAATATTATAATTTCAAAAATTCTAGTTATTGTCTATATGGATCAAATAGACAACAGCAACTCAAAACATTAGTGAGTTTATGTTAGTGGCTGTCTTAGTTATTTAGTGCTACTATAACAGAAATAACGTAAGTTATTTCTTATATGGATTCAACAAACAGGAATTTATTCTCTCACAGTCTAGGAGGTTAGAAATCTGAATTCAGGGCATCACCTCCAGCAGGAGGCTTTCTCGCTCTGTGGGCTCTGGAAGAAGGCCCTTGTCATCAATCTTCCCCTGATCAGGGAGCTTCTGAGGCACAGGGACCCCAGGTACAAAGGATGCGCTCTGCTCACAGTGCTGCTTCCATGGTGGTTTGAGGTCCCCGCGTCTCTCTGCTTGCTTCCCTCTTTTATATTTTTAATCTATCTCATTAACATCATAGTGATAGGATTTACAACACATAAGAAAATCACATCAGATGACAATCACACACACAATACTGGGAATCACGGCCCAGCTAAATTAATGCACATATTTTGGGGGGACACAATTCAATCCATGACAGCGGGGGAAGAATAACTCAGAAACGGAGCGTGGGAATGTTTGCATAACTCAAAGAACATAATCAGTGTCACTGAATTATACATGCAGAAACAGTCAAATTGCTGTGTTTTCCTCTATATATTCTCAATGACAATAAAATAAATAATAATAATAAAAAACTCTAGTTAAGCATACTAACAATTATGTATCCTGATAGCATCAGATTTTCTATGTAATTTCATGGCTTATACTGCAGAAAGTTCAGTTTAACCCAAGGAAGGCTTTCTTCATTGTAGAAATAATTAAACTTTGCACAAGACTTCTTTCACAAAGACTATGAAATCTCTCCACCATCTGTCACTTTGTTGTACTGTGGTGGCTTGCATGTTGTTGTGATGCTGGAAGCTATGCCACAGGTATTTCAAATACCAGCAAAATTGACCATGCTGGACAGGTTTCAGTGGAGCTTCCAGACTAAGACAGACTAGGAAAAAAGGCCTGTTGATCTACTTCTAAAAATTAGCCAATGAAAACCCTATGGATCACAACAGAATACTATCTGACTAGACTTAAACATACAAACAGTCATGAAGACGGTACAGGACCAAGCAATGTTTCATTCTGATATAAATGGGAACACCATGAGTAGGAGCCAACTTGACCAGTTAGGAACAACAACAATGCAATCTCTATTCCTGGATTCTCTAAGAACAGAGTAGGATGACTGACTACAGCAGAATACTGAAGTGCTCATGTTGAGGCTGGGCAGTATTAGGTCAATCTCTAGGAACTGGGCCAGTGGCTCCAGACCAAGGCTCTTTGGCAAAAGAAAACCTCTGCGTGGGCTAAGTTCATAACCGCCTCAGTGGGAAACTCACCAGCTCTCCACAGAGCAGAATTTCCTAAGCCTTAGCCAAAAATCAAAGTCTAAAAATTCTATTTTGCTCTTGGAAAATAAATTTATCAACCCTAAAAATAACTAGGACTAAGCCAAAAGATGAAAGTAACTGAATCAGTTTCAAACAAATGTTTGACTAATTTTTGCAAAGACTGTCAGTGTCCCCGGGACTCCCGAATTACAGCAGAGAGGTGGCCAAGAAAAAAAAAAAGGTAAAAATCTTCATGAGGTTTTAAGTTTCATCTAGCCCGTAAAAGTCCAGTGTTTATTTACCAGAAGATGGATATAAATAGAAATTGTGTATCTGATGGGTTAGCAAGTCATAATCAACAAACATTAAGCAAAATCTGAAACTTGACATAAGCATGCAGTGTAGAAATTTATTGCTTTCCTTGGTAATATTTATAAGCCTGGCTATAAACACTCATTTCTACTAGGAGGAACTTGACTACTATGTTAACCAAATAGCTCTTGTTTTGTTTTTTTTTTTTAACACTTTATTGTGGTTTGGGTGAAACTTTACAGAACAAATTAGTTTCCCATTCAACAGTTTATACACATTTCGTTTTGTGACATTAGTTGCAATGCCCTCAATGTGGCAGTCCTCTCTATCCCCTTCTTCCTTGGGTTCCCCATTTCTGTTCACCTGCCTTTCCTGTCCCTCTCTGCCTTCTGAACTTTGTTTTGAGACCTTTAGGTCTCCCATGGTTGATTGTTCTGAGGGGCACATTCCTCACAGGTGTTACCGTTCACTTAATAAGCCTGTCTGTTCCATGTTCAACAGCAGCAGATAGTAGTAGTAGCAGTAGTATTGTTGGCTAAAAGGTGATCTCTGGGAGTGGGTTCTGTTCCAGGTTTGAAGGGTGTCTAAGGGCCATAGTCTCAGGGGTTCCACCAGTCTCTTATCAGACCAGTAAGTCTGGTCTTCTTTATGAATTTGAATTTTGTTCTACATTTTTCTCTCTCTGTCCAGGACCTTCTATTGTGATCCTGATCAGAGCTCTTGGTAGTGGTAGAAAGGCACCATCCAGTACTTCTAGTCTTAGGCTAGGGGAGGCTGTGGTTCATGTGGTCCATTAGTTCTCTGGACTAATTGTTTCCTTAAATCTTTGATTTTCTTCCCTTTTCTTTGCTCTGGATGGGAAGAGACCAATAGTTGCTTCTTAGATGCCACTTGCAAGCTTTTATGACCCCAGATGTTTCTCACTAAAGTAGGATGTAGAACGCTGTCTTTATGGACTACGTTATGCCAACTGACTTAGATGCTCCCCAAGGCTACAGTGCTAAGCCCTCAAGCCCTGTGACCCAGCCCATCAAGGTGTTTGGTTATGGCTAAGAAGTTTTCATAACTGTGCCCCTTGTGTGCTCTACTATATACATGGATATATTACAGCCCATACAGGTATCTATGTAGAAATATCATCTGCCAAACCTATATATGCTCATGGGTATACTCCCATATGCCATCCCACACCTGTTTAGCTTACTTATCTACCTAATTATCCACTCATAAATTATCGTTTGTTTTTACTGTTACTGCAGGGTTGTATACGAAATAGTATTTACCGTTATTTTCTTTTACTCTTGTGTTCTCCCAGTGTCTTCCTTTGCCCTGGTCATCATCTTAGTCATCTAGTGCTGCTGTAACAGAAATACCACAAGTGGGTAGCTTTAACAAAGAGAAATTTATCTTCTCACAGTCTAGTAGGCTAGAAGCCCAAATTCAGGGCATCAGCTCCAGGGGAAGGCTTTCTCTCTGTTGGCTCTGGAGGAAGGTCTTTCTCGTCAATCTTCCTCTGGATTAGGAGCTTCTCTGCACAGGAACCGCCGATCTAAAGGGGGACACGCTCTGCTTCTGGTGGTTCTTTCTTGGTGGTACGAAGTTCCCCAACTTTCTGCTTGCTTCCATTTTGGTTTATCTCTTGGAGAGATGGAAGGTGGTGCACGCCATACCCCAGGGAAACTCCCTTTACATTGGATCAGGGATGTGGCCTGGTAAGGGTGTTCCAATCCCACCCTAGCCTTCTTTAACATAAAATTACAATCACAAAGTGGAGGACAACCATACAATACTGGGAATCATGGCCTAACCAAGTTGATACACACATTTTGGGGGGGGGGGACATAATTCAATCCATGATAGTCATGTTGTGCTGACATAAAAATGACATGGTGTAGGCATTGTCTGACCTCCTCTAACTTCACAAGCAGGAAGGAGAATCAAGATCAACAGCCCAAGGCTGATTCCTAGGAGGTGGAGGTCAGACTTGCCTCCTCTCTCCACCATCTTTACCAATTCTGACACCAACCATCCCTCCTGTGACAATCTCTACTTCTCTGCTGGGTTCGATAATTCATTGCAATGGCCACACAGAACTCACAGACAATACCCATGATTATGAGGTTTATTAGGGAAGTAGCATGTTACAATTCAGGTTGAGGAATGCTCAGGAAACAGTTCAACCAGGAAAGCCTCTTTCTAGTCATGCTCACAGGCACACCTCTCTCTGGCCCCTCAGCCTCTGCCCTGCTCACACAAGTGTTACAAAGCTCTTTTAGCTTTGCCCATAAGTGGCTCAAGGCACCACACTCTGCCAGTAAGCCTCAGCCCGAAGGCACTCAGCTGTAGCTCTGTGGGTCAGCAAACCTAGCTCTACGAAGTACCCGGAGGCATCCTACTCCTCCAGCAAGCCTCCTGCCCAAAGGCACTCAGCTTTCTTACTCCCTTGACCAGGAAGCGCACCGCACCGTCTCCTGCCAGTCTCTTGGCTCTGCTGCCTCTGCTGCTGCCATTCTCTGCCACTTCTTCTCGCGATCTTCAGTGTTACAGCTCTTTTTTTCTCTCTCTCTGTCTCCTGGTTTCAGAAGCTCCTCAGCACAGGGATTCTGGGTGCAAAGGATGCGCTCAACTCTTGGTCCTTCTGCCTTGGTGGTGGTGAGATCCTCTCCTTCCCACCTCTGGTATGGCTCATTTTAAGCTTAGCGGGACAGCAAAGCTGACCAATCCCCTTGGTGGGCCACAATTACCTTATTTGTACAGTCCCACCCAATCACTTTCTCACCGTGGTGAGAAAGGCCACACAAAAGCAATCCATCGCACCATAGCCAACATTCCCCTTATCGTGTATTGCCTTTCCTTCACCCAAGTTAAGAAGTGTCTACTATCTAGTTATTGATTTTCCTTCCCTCACCCTTCCATCCCTGGTAATCAGCAAAGAATGTTTCTTTCTGTGTGTTACACTTTTTTTTTTTAATTTGCTTTAGAAGAAGGTTTACATAGCAAATTAGTTTCTCATTAAACAATTAACACACTGCAAATTAGTTTTCTCATTAAACAATTAATACACATATTGTTTTACTGTTTTGTGACATTGGTTGCCAACCCCATGACATGTCAACATTCTCCCCTTCTCACCCTTGGGTTCCCCATTATCAGCTTTCCTGTCCGCTCCTGCTTTCTTGTCCTAGCCCCTGAGCTGATGTGAGCATTTAGTCTCGTTTTGTTTTATGGGTCTAATCTTTGGCTGAAGGGTGAACCTCAGGAGTGACTTCAGTACCAAGTTAAAAGGGTATCAGGGGGCCATACTCTTGGGGTTTTTCCAGTCTCTGTCAGACTAGTAAGTCTGGTCTTTTTTTGTGAGCTAGAATTTTGTTCTACATTTTTTTCCAGCTCTGTCTGGGACCCTCTACTGTGATCCTTGTCAGAGGAGTCAGTGGTGGTAGCCAGGCACCATCTAGTTGTGCTGGGCTCAGTCTGGTGGAGGTTGTGGTACTTGTGGTCCATTAGTCCTTTGGACTGATCTTTCCCTTGTGACTTTGGTTTTCTTCATTCTCCCTTGCTCCCCGGGGGGGTGGGATCAGTGGAGTGCCTTAAATGCCACTCACAAGCCTCACAAGCTTTTAAGACCCCAGACACTACTCACCAAAGTAGGATGCTGAACATTTTCTTTATAAACTACGTTATGCTAATGGAGCTAGATGTCCCCCTAGACCATGGTCCCCAGCCCTTGGCCCAGTAATTTGGTCCCTCAGAGAGTCTGGATGTGCCTACAAAGCTTCCATGACCTTGCCACGGTCAAGCTGTGCTGATTTCCCTAGTATTGTGTACTGTCTTACCCTTCAACAAAGTTACCACTTATCTATCGTCTATTTAGTGGTTTTCCCTCCCCACCTCTCCTCTCCTTTGTAACCATCAAAGATTGTTTCTTTCTGTATGTAAACCTTTTCTCGACTTTTTATAGTAGTAGTCTCAAACAATATTTATCCTTTTGTGATTCACTTATTTCACTTAGCATAATGTCCTCCAGATTCATCCATGTTGCGAGATGTTTTGCGGATTCATTATTATTCTTTAAAGGTGCATAATATTCCATTGTGTGCATGTATTATAGCTTGTTTATCCATTCGCCTGTTGATGGGCACTGTCTTGCTCATCTTGTACTGCTATAACAGAAATACTGCAAGTGGATGGCTTTAATAGAGAGAAATTTATTTGCTCACAGTTTTTTTTTTTTTCACAGTCTAGGAGGCTAGAAATCTGAATTCAGAATGCCAGCTCCAGGGGAGGTTTTCTCTCTCTGTCGGCTCTGGAGGAAGGTCCTTGTCATCAATTTTCTCCTGGACTAGGAGTTTCTCAGCACAAGGACCCCAGATCCAAAGGACACACTCTTCTCCTGGAACTACCCTCCTGGTGGTATGAGATCCCCATGTCTCTCTGGTCGCTTCTCTCTTTTATATATCAAAATAGATTGACTCAAGACACAACCTAATCTGGTAGATGGAGTTCTGCCTCATTAATGTAACTGCTGCTATTCCACTTCATTAACGACATAGAGGTAGGATTTACAACACATAGGAAAATCACATCAGATGACAAAATGGAGGATAATCACACAATACTAGGAATAATTGACTAGCCAAATTGACACA